>NW_015639805.1:448649-449282 GCF_001515625.1 Sinocyclocheilus rhinocerous
TTTTTTCCTCAGCATTATTGCCATTTGATTATTACTGATGAGATCATAGAGAGTGGCAGCTTTAATAGGCTGCATTCACACTAATGCACAGATCTATTTCGACATATCAAATGTTTTGTCCTGTTCTGAAAACAGAACTGATTGTTTACATCAATTTCGTATCATAAAAGTAGATGCAAGTGCATTTAAACCGCAGCCGCGAGCTTCAGGACAAGCACAAAGCGCGCGTGAAAGTCTGTCAGTACCTGAGTTTCCTGCATCGAATACGTAGGCTACTGCATTCCAAACGGCATAAATGAAAGCACATCTAAAGTAAAAGACTAAAATAACAACGAATGGAAGCATAGTCAAGCAGTACGCACGTGTCTCACAGCGCATATCCTGTGCAATTTAGCCCGCTGCGATTGTCTCTATCGCGCACACGTGCCATGTGCGGGTAAAAGCTAAGCTCAGATTTTAAAATAGAGTGCATTTTTAACCCCTTAAAGGGGTCATATGATGCTATTTTAAAGATCATTATTTTGTGTATTTGGTGTAACAGAATATGTTGACATGCTTTAATGTTCAAAAAACACATTATTTTTCAAATACTGTACATTATTGTAGGTCCTCTATGCCCCGCCTCTCTCAAAC
>NW_015639805.1:449913-450735 GCF_001515625.1 Sinocyclocheilus rhinocerous
TTGGAAAGGTCTAAGACTCCTAAATAGATATTTTACCACTGCTTGTTGTTAAAAATTATGTAGGAACAGTAATAGATTCATTTATGACAAGAGTGCACCTCAAAACATATACATCATAACAAGAGTTCTGACCTTTGTCACAAAAATTCTTCTTCACTTCCTTTTTCCATATCACATGTTTTAGTAATAATCATAAATTATATATCATTTGAAAGCTTAAAAACTCTAAATTCATCCTGTGAAATCCATTTTGAAATCAGACACTGCGTTACCATGGAAATCGTACTTTAAAATCTTTTAGCGGGCTCCTCCCCCTTAGAGGGAGGTGTCATTTTCCAAATGTATTATGGTCTTTTAGAATCAAAACTTTTCATAATCTTGACAAAATACATATCGTTGGAAAGGTCTGCGTCTCAAGATTCCATATTTGGTGGTTTTTGTCATAGATGTAATATTGAGAGAGAAATTGATACATTTGTGACAGAAAAATGCATAAAAAAAATTAAATGGAGTTTGTATGGCACCATGTTTGTATGGCTGTTTATGGTATAACGCCTAAACAAAATTGCATAGGAACCTCAATTTTTTTTATATCAACTTCAAATTTGGAACACAACTTATTTAGACATATGGCTTTAATTTTATAGCAATTTTGGATTAAAACATTTTATTAAATATTTATTTTATATCAAATTAAATAAAAATAGTACAGTACATTTTCTTTACAGTAAATTTAAACTTCTATAACTTTTTTATGCTTTCATTTTTTTTTTTACATGATTTTACTTCTGCAATAATCTGCAGATTGTCTTCTTTAAAAAG
>NW_015639805.1:451116-458303 GCF_001515625.1 Sinocyclocheilus rhinocerous
GGGGGGGGGCGGTGACAGTTACTCGTGTGACAAGCACGTATGCGAATGACGTCAGAGGGCTATACGTCCACAGAACGTCCACGTCCGCGATGCAATGATTAATTTTGACACCCCTAATGTAGACCTCATCATCCTCAATAATGTTAACCATTCTACCCTAACTTCCCCACGACTGCTGTCAGACACAGAGATCTCTCATGTTGTCAGGCACACTAATGCTCCGTCCTCTCTTAAGAGGCCTTTAAAAAAGCCAAGTGTGATGCTGACACACGGCACAGTGAAAAAAAAGCCTAAAAGGCCTGTTCCTGGCAGCTCTGTCCAAATCAGCTGTTGATTACAGAGAAAACTGGCAATTCACTGGTGGCTTCTGTCACAACGCAGACACTTGGTGTCTGCAAGAGTCTTTTCTGTGGGAGGAAACAGCACTCGGTGTCGTGATCTTTTGTTCAGTTCTCTGGCCGTGCAGTGCCTGTGACTTGAAGTTGTTTTGCATTTTAAAAGTAGAAACATTTTAACGGCTTTATTTTCAGCCCAAGTGGCAGAATATCCCTTTGCATTCGCAGGTCATCCAGGCTGAATTCACCTTTCCTCACAGGATGGTCTTATCTGATCAGTAACCCTTTGTTATCTTACCTGGATCACACCTGTCCCTTTGTTCTGCAATGGAAAGCCGGGGGAGTAAATGACTTCTAACAGATTCTTCAGGTAAGCAGACCTGCCGGAGCCAGTGTGGGCCTTCACACCCAAAGGTTAACACTCACACGAAGCCAAAATCCTCCACAGTACTGCTCTTCGGTTAGACTATCAGGGAGCACATGGTCATTGTCCCAATAAAACGCCCTATCTCCATTTTCCATCTCAAATGCAAACTTTACCTATTGTAAAATTTCACTCATACTTAACCAGAGCTCTGTATAACACAATCTCCCTCTCTCATGAAAGGGTGTTATTAAGATAAAATAATATGTTAAAAGATTATAAAGTGACACTGGCATTATTTAAATAGTGAGAGATAAGAGTACAATGGTGCCTCACACCGTGTCCTATCCAAGTGCAAAGTTTGCAGTGACACGTAATTTGTCTGTCCACACTGAAAGCAAAAATGCTACGTGGCACAATAATAGCCCATTAGAACATATTTGATATTTAGTTTGCATCTGGTTAAGGTCTGGTTAGGGCACAGTGTTAAACCTGATTTCTTGCGACATGTCTTTTTTCTATTCTCTCTGAAGGCAAAGTGTTTGCTCAACATGCCACAATTACTCGCAATGGTAACGTGTTTAATGTGCAGCTATTTAAATTTTTGGACCAATCAGAATTTGCTGTGGGCGGGGCAAATCAGTGTTGTAGAATTGGCCCACTTTCAATTTATTACTTGAAGTTTAAAATGAATTGGTCACATGGCACAGGAAGTTAAATTTCTATCTATCTATCTATCTGTCTATCTGTCTGTCTGTCCGTCCGTCCGTCCGTCCGTCTGTCTGTCAGCAAGGCCTATAAACCTGCAAACTGCAAGACTTTTAAAACTTTTTGTTGTTAAATTAGTTAAATGAATTTAATTCAGTGTTACTTAATTTTATTTATATGTCCATGCATTTCAAAACTGTTCTGCAACATGCTTGGTATTATGATTCAACACATGAATTGAAATGAAAAGTGATATCTTGGATCATTTTTAAATGAGTCGTTTCTATTGACAACAGCCTGTATATGCCGTCAATATAACTTCTAGTCAAATTTTAGCCAAAATAAACAATTGCTCACAAAACACCACAATTAAGAGCACTTGTGCTGCTGACTTGTATGGAAAACATACATCTCTCTTTGACCTTTACTGCTGTGCCTGAGGCCACACAGCAGCATCAGCCACCTGCAGTGTGTGTGTGTGTGTGTGTGTGTGTGTGTGTGTGTGTGTGTGTGATCCCTGTGCACCTATTCATGTGTGACCTGATACAAACCTAGAGTGTGTACTTCCTGCAGCCCTGTTACTATGGTGACCACTCTGCCTTTTGCCCTTTGAACTTTTAGAGTGTCCTAAATAGGCCTTTGTTCATTTTGGGATTATTTTCTCATCTAGTGGCATCAGCCACCTGCAGCGTGTGTGTGTGTGTGTGATACCTGTGACCCTAAACCCGACTCCCTATTTCTCAATCTCATCAGATCACATCAGCAGCTCTTTTTTTCAGCTTGATATCTATTTGCCCTTGCCCTCCTCCATGCTCTCCATCATCACGTTGCCCTCGCGCTCTCAGTCTCTCTTCCTCCCTCTCTCTCTCTCTTTTTCTCTCCCTCCCTCATTCTGTTTGTGTCCTCTGACCACCTGACACCTTTTCAGATCCTGTTGGCAGACAGCACACGTTTCACCTGGCAGCGGAATTCAGTGATCCAGCCCTATCGATGGTAGATAAATCAATGTTATCTCTTTTTCCCATGCCTCTGTTTCCATCGATTTCTCTCTGTTACCTTGCAGTTTGTGAAGACTCGAACCTCGCTCAATTAAACTGCCTTACTTCGCCAAACGAACAAACTGAAACATAAGGCTGAGGACAAGATGAGGGAAAGATCAAGGAAGAGGGTAAAAGAAGGTTGCTTCAGTTCAGATTTAATTCCTCAATGCAGCAGAAATGTCAAGTGAGCAGTTTTTCCAAATCACAGATGGGACATTTTGCAATTGTGCATCTCAGAAGCTGGTGAGTCATATAAATGCTATTTACTGAGACAACCTTCCTGTATAGTAAAATCTCATCAATCAGAGAGCAGAGAGTTGTAGGTTTATTTCACCCATACACATGCACTGATATTTTCCTTAACCACAAATAATAGATAATAAAAGAGACCAGGGCTAGTTGTCACACTTTTTAATCTGCACTGAATATAAGTTTAGTTCTGTACTCCCTAGTGAAACACTTAGCACTAACATGCTAAGTATACTACAAATGCATTTACATATTTATGTACTTAATAAAAATGCCCTGCAATTGTATTATTGGTATACTACACTGGTATACTTAAGGTCTGCTAAAGTGGAACAACTATACTTTTTGCACTTTTATTGTGTGGAAGTAGTGCTGAAGTCCAACTAAAGATATACTGAAGTATATTTGATTGTGCTAAAGTGGAACTATTGCAAGTATACGTCAGGTACACTTGAAATATCTTGCATTTAAAGATCAATATTATTCAAAGATCATACCGTCCTCATCAATAATGACGTTAAAACACATTTTAGGCTTTAGTTTGGAAAGTAAAAAGACAACACACATATTGACAAGTAGTGAGGCATGTTGTCTTAGTGGAACCTGACAAAGGAAAGGTTCACCAAAAATGAAAATTTGCTAAAATGTACTCACCCTTAGGCCATCCAAGATGTAGATGAGCTTCTTTCTTCATCAGAACAGATTTGCAGAAATTCTGCATTACATCACTTGCTCACCAATATATCCTCTGCAGTGAATGGGTGCCGTCAGAATGAGAGTCCAAACAGCTGATAAAAACATCACAATAATCCACTAGTAATCCACACGACTAGCAGTCTATCGACTGACGTCTTGTGAAGTGAAAAGCTGTTTGTAAGAAACAAATCTATTATTAAAGTGTTTTAACGTTAAAACTTTATCCATAATAATGCTTCCTCCAGTTAAAAAAAAGTCTATCCCCTGTTGTCATCTCACATCAAAATCCACCTAGAACTGTTTTGGACTGTTCTCACTTGTTGATCTGTGCATATTTCTCTTCAGACCAGATGACTTTTTCCACTGGAGAAATCAATATTATGGATAGAAGACTCATATTTTAAAGCAACGATTTGAAGTTAAAAACATATTAATGATGGATTTGCTTATTACAAAAACACAGCTTTGCACTTCACTAGACATCAATTGATGTATTGGAGTCATGTTGTAGATTGTTGTGATGGTTTCATCTCATTCTGACGGCACCCATTCACAGGGGATCCATTGGTGAGCAAGTGATGTAATGCTACATTTCTCCAAATCTGTCCTGATGAAGAAACAAAGTCATCTACATTTTGGGTGGCCTGAAAGTGAGTATATTTTCAGCAAATGTTTCATTTATTGGGTGAACTATTCCTTTAAACAGGCTTTTTAAGCAAAACTGAAACAGCAAAACAATCACTAAACTTGAAACAACAAAGATGGAAAATGGTACAGTACAAAAATAGCAAACCATTTTTTGGCAAACAATAATCAGTAATCAATAAATTGTATTAAATTACTATATGAAACAACTTTCCCTACTTATGAACTTCTGACAACTAGCCCAAATATCCTCCATTAGTGCAAATCATATGATTTGTCTAACAATGAGCTTTGGGTGTATTCGGTGTATTCAAGCATTTTAACTGACACAACAATCAGTTTTTGTAAAGGCTAGAAAATAAACAGTTTTTAAGCATTTTGGTTGTTTTCAAGAGTGAAGTTTCACTGAAGAAAGCAAACCCCTTTTCTTTTTATGTTCTCGTTAAAACTCAGCCTTTTAGCAACCCCCATATCAATATTACTATTCACTGATTCAAAACTAAAAGATTTTCACACTGACCTGACACGGATGTCTGCTGGGCTGATCTGAGATGTGAAAGGCATGAGAAGGCATTAGTCAGAGCTGCAGCCTGCTGTCAGAATTCTTCCTTAGGCCATCAGCTTCTCCCCATAAGATCACCCTATAGGATCTAGCCTTCTCTGATGTTTTCAATGTCAAACAGTCAGAATTACTGAAGCTTAAGAAGAGGTTAAATTGCTTTGGAAGAGATAGACGGCCTACTCTTTTATGGAATAGAATAGAATAGAATAGCTTCTTTGAGTTTTTAGTGTGTATGATTAAAACTAAACCAGTGTGTCTAATGTTGTCTTTCAATCCCACTCTTTCCTTCCTGCTAACCATGCAATCTCATCTCTCTGAGGACAACCCATCGGTAATCAATTGAGCTCCATCTATGACATGCGTGTGGGAGAGCATTTTATCTGTTGATTTCATAAGCAGATGACTCGACTAACATTCCGCACGTGTTTGCTCAAGTTTGATTAGAGTGGACGCAATTTGCAATAAAGATTGAACGCGAGCAGTCTGGCTGCATGAGCGTGCATAGAAGCGATGAATTATGTATGTGCGAGACAAAACAACTGTGTCAAATGTCATATTACACTGGATAATTTCCCACTGGCAGAAAAGCAGCATTTTAAACTGAGAAAAGGCTGCAAGCGTGTAAGTCACAGAGTTACAGAAAACTGCATAAATCATATTCAACTCAGCTAATGACCAAACTTGCAACCAATCACCATATTATTATGTGATTTGATTACTTTTTTAGTAGCTTCACAATATTAAAAGGAAGGTCGACGACATAGCAAGTAAAATAATACAACCTTAATGGATTGAAGGTTTACGAGTTTAAGGATATTTACAAGGATGTGGATCTTCTGTATGTACAGTGTTGGCAAATTACTAAATTATGTAATTTAATTACAAAATAAATGTAATTGTAATCAGTTACAGTTACTGAGAAAAAAATGTGTAGGCCTAGTTAAATTACAGTTACTTATGAAAAAGTATTTGGTCCGAGTTGCGTTCATATATAATTCGAACTGCACCAGAGTTCGTTTGGAAGCGGACTGAGACCCATCTTTTTAGCGGTCTTGGTCCGCTTGTTTGGTGCGCACCAGGGTTCGGATGGCAGGTTTGCCCTCTGCTCATTTTGTTTGGTTACACCGCGTCATCAAATCATGTCGCATAGCGTCACATCTTGTCATTACTTCCTGTTTTTGGTTCATTTAAAAGTATTTGGTCCGAGTTGCGTTCATATATAATTCGAACTGCACCAGAGTTCGTTTGGAAGCGGACTGAGACCCATCTTTTTAGCGGTCTTGGTCCGCTTGTTTGGTGCGCACCAGGGTTCAGATGGCAGCGTTCACACTTACTTAAACGAACCGCACTAACAGAGCAATCGCACCAGGGTTAGTTTTAATCGAACCAAACATGACAAGTGTGAACGCACCCAAAATCTTTAGATGTTGCTGTATTGTTCTTGAACAATCAATATCTGATGCAAAACAGCCTCTACTTAGGCATATTATTAATTCATTCTTAAAAGTAGCTCAAGTAGTTTAACGTAGCAAAATAAGTAGCTGATAAAAAAAAAACCCGTTATATTTAGACTAGCGCGAGCATGCATATTGATTGTCTGTCAGTCAGGAAAGAGAGTTTTATTCTCCCCCCATACATCACAATTTGAGTCTCGCGAGGCCCCCGTAATTTCTCCGCTGCTCTGACTAATGCGATTGGCCCCCTGCTCCACGGTGGACGTTCCACTCTGCAAGTCATCACTCCAGAGGCTTAGGGCTCTGGCTCTTAGCTCGGCTCCAGCATGTGGCCTTCCTCAGGGCCTGGCAGCCTCATTACCCCAGCAGAGTCCCTCACTCTGAGGGCTGCGACTCCCTCCACCCGTGGAGACAGCACCTGTCAAGGAGCATGCTCACCACTCTATTGAATAAAACATTCAGTGATGTACGAGTGGAAAGGTTCACCTCCGGGGGCCAGAGTTGCCTCATTTCCTACTCCTGCTGCACATCCGTGACCCGCTGAGCAAATTGGCCCGGTATTAGCTCTGTGGCTCGAGCTCACCTAAACAAATAGAGCTTCCAGCATAATGCTAATCTCAACTGAGCTATGCGTGCGTGGGGGAGAGGGGGAAATAGCTGGTGGTGATATGGTACGGTCTAATATTTAGGTCACTGAATGGCCTTAGCATTGTTTCTCATTTTTCATAGCTTATTGAATTTTTCCTTTTTGTCACTTTCTCGTTTTTGTTGACTTTTTCCACATCTGACTCGATCTAGGGATGTTCATTTCGGTTTATATTTCCTAACCGACAACCGACGCTCGTTAACCGATTATTAACCGTTAACCGACAAGATTATTTTAAATTCGAATTTAATTAAATTAGAAAGGATACGTGTCTGTGACCCGTTAAAAAATACTAACATTTGTTTCCCGGGGATTAATTTTATATACGCAAAAATCATATCACATCACGCACCTGCAGCGCTTCTGCGAGCAGAGAAAAACATAGTAAAGCTAGGCTATAGGCCTATATATATAACGATAAATAGGCCTATACGAGAAATATATTTTTACTTAAATAATAAATTAAGAAAACGAAAGAAAAACTGTGC
>NW_015639805.1:459765-474983 GCF_001515625.1 Sinocyclocheilus rhinocerous
GGTTCATTTTTGTGCTGCGCGAAAGGAAACCAGACGGCAGAAAGCGGCATCCTATTTTTCTTTAGGCATATTTTACAAAAGCACAAAGATTTGTTTTTATTGTTAATAAAGGCAAACCTTTTACAATTCCGATTATCTATATGACTAAAAGGAGTAGTTGCTTCCACTGTTAGAAGGAAAAAATTCAAATGATTGCGCCAGCGCCGTATGTGCACACACAGTTAAGCATTACTGCCTTGACAATACAGCCTGTTCATTATCATAATAAAATACAGTCAGTCAAACATATGGAAAAAACACACTGCTCAGTTTAAATATGTAGTACAATCTGTGCCGTTAAGTGTTCTCACTGTACCGCCGTGATGTTATACAAGCCATTTTGTTTTACGTGGATATTGGAACGCGATTGAAGTATGCGCCTAAATGAATTCTAACGTTTTGGCTTGTCGTTTAGCTATAGCTTCTTATATTTTTAATTCTTGTTCTTTTCTAAATACTGTTAATTGAAAGGATTTGTTGTGGAGTGAGGGGAACTAAAATAGCCTAGCTATGTTTACAGTGTTTATTATAATGTTTGTAAACATTTCGTGTCGGCATTAGGCCTATTTCTGAATGAAATAATAAAATGCGACTTACTAATGTTTTTTTTTTCATCTAAAAAAAGCTATTTTTTTTAATACGCGTAGCGTGTTTCAACCATGCAGCAAACCTTTTAAAATATTTGGATAAATTACTACAAATAAATAAATAAATAAATGACTTTTTTAAACCGTTTAACTGATTGTATTAATCGGTCAAAATTCTTCACAGTCGGTTAACCGGTTAAAATGAACATCCCTAACTCGATCACGTTGGCACATTTGCACCCAGTATTTAGTTTTGAGAGTCAAACTTGCATTTTTCCTTGTGAGCCGTAGCTGTTTTTTCCACACGAGGTAATTACGAAGAGTTTGACAACAGAAAACTGATGTCAAGATGATTTGGAAGGACTTCATGCCCTGAATGCCATCCAAAAAGAAACTCAGTTTATTGTACCACCGTCAGCAGAAAGGTTTCTCTTGATGGAGAAACGCTGTTTGGGTGCAATTCAACCTCTGCCGACTGTATTGAATGGGAAAGATCTTAATGAGATTAAATCAAGAGCGAATTTCCAGAGGTATGAAGTTGAACTCGTACCCGTCTCACCGTTTCTGTCTCTGCCGCAGATGTTGATGGATAGTTTAATTTCACTAGGATATTATTAAAGAAGCGTGCGCTGTTCATTTGAATATAGAGATAACTGTGTAGATTGATTGATTGATGGCCATAGAGTGAAATCACTCAACCGCTTTCTTATTAAAACCAGTGAGAGCGAGGTCTTCGCTCATGAATATCGTTATATTAGTAAAACTTTAATTTCCTGCTTTATATATTAATCTGTTTTTAGGTATTGTCTCGGCTGGTATAGTCCTAGTAGTTCCCTGGTCGTATGATCAAACCTTTCTTTCTGGAAATCGATAACAGAGAGTAGCTGTTCTGTATCTATAAATAAGCTTTTACAGAAACACATCTTTCGCTTTACCCACTTTCCCTTTTTTCCCCCCTGTGGGCTTGGTGAAGCAGTTAGTTGGATGGATGGGGCAGGACATGGTCCTTGAACTTATCTCTCTGGAACGTCCAAACAGTGGGTCATTAGGTACAAACATCTCACTATCTCTCAAGGCGTAGGTCACGGCCTTGTTCTCATATGCTAGTTTGCCTTTTGATAGGACGACACTAAGTTCATGTATGAAGGAAACATGCCCATGTTTAGTATATTGGGTTTGTTTATGGGATTTGTGTGTTGTTTAATTCCCTTTTCTGATAATGATCTAGAGGCCATTGCCATCCAAACACTGTTTGTCGTCTTTTGAGGTTCAGTTGAATTTTAACACAAGTTAGGGTGGGTGTGGGGCGAGGCAGGACCTGATATGGACCTTGTCCCAGATTCAGCTGTCACACATGGTATTGTTCAAAATGAAAGCCCTTATGTCCACAGTAGAACACAAAAAAGTGTTTAAACTTACTAGTTGCTTTTACCTTTACCAGCAGAATGGGTCTCCTTCATCTTGTGCATTTTTTTAAATCACTGGTACTTTGAAAAATGAATAGACCAATTTACCGTGGCTGCTGAGAAATATAGAATAGAAAAGAGTGTCAAAAGAAAATGTCTTTGTTAGTTGTGAAAGTGCGGTGAATGGATTGTGAATGCTCCTGTCTCGCTGCTCTCCTACAGAGCTCCTCCTGCGAGTATTGAGTGTTAAGGAGGTGCCATTGTTCCAGAAGAGCTATTATATCTGTGCCCCTGGTAATCCGCAAGTCCTATCCTCTCTCCCGCACTCAGTTCCCCGAGCCGCTCGTACAATGCTAATGTTCCCAACATCTGTTAACGCGCAACACCTGCGGTGGAGGCTGTTTGATTTTCTCCTTTATGGCATTCTTTTCTCCCCCGTCGCTACATAAAAGGCTCAGCCCTCGCTGCTTTCGTAGGTGATATTGATTAAAAGTGTCGGGAAGAAAATCCAGGCATGGAAATGGTGTCAAGATGCGCCGCTCTAAATGGAATTTCAGGATAACGTGTGTTGTTGTTGTTTACTTGACCTTTGCTATGCTGTGGTTTCCATTTCAGCAGCTTTATCCTCATCCAGATGAGACGCCGGGCTGCAGCTTGTTGATTTAGCCGTTCCGGGGTCTTTCCATCTCTGGCGTCTCTGCAGCTTCTAGGAGATGATGATTTCACAGCCTGTTGAAGAGCTTTGCCTTCTCCGTAGTTCCCGATGCTTTGGAATTAGCAAATTGATTTGGATAGTTTGGCCTGTTGAAAAAAATCCTCGTTTTTATGTGCTGTTGAAGATTTCACCCCTTTAGGCTGAAAGAGATACCTGTGGACATGTTTGTCATTTCATGGCTTTGAGTGCAGAGGAAAACGGCAGATTGAATAGTGTGTGTTCAACTTCACATCCTCTCTGCTTCCTAGCTAATCGCACTAGCGAGCAGGAATCATATTCAAAGAGCGCCCTTTTGAAGGGCAAATTGTTCTTCCTAAAAAACAAATGGCTGTGTAATCGGCCTCCTGGGCAGATTGATTTCCTGCTGGTGACAGTGGGGGATGCTGGGAAAGCGGCCCTGCACGCTGCTCCTGAAGGACAGAAAAGTTTGCCCAGGCATCACTCGTTGAGAATTACGGGAGTGTGTTTTTTAAAGAACTTTTCTGGAGAATTCATAGTGCATCCTGTTCCTCCTTGTAAAGGGAGCAGGTCAATTTCCATGAGTTACGGCTTCATGTTTTCAGTTAGTCAAGTCAAGTCAAGTCACCTTTATTTATATAGCGCTTTTAACAATACAGATTGTGTCAAAGCAACTGAACAGCATTAATTAGGAAAATAGTGTGTCAATAATGCAAAATGACAATAGTAAACACTAATTTTCCAGTTAAAGACAGTTCATCATTGAATCAGTGATGTCTTCATTCAGCTCAGTTCAGTTTAAATAGTATATGTGCAATCAAGTCAACGATATCGCTGGAAATGAAGTGTCATTGTCATTTGAAATTTTTTTTAGGGAGGAATAAAATTTAACTTAAAGACTTTGTACTCCCTTCACTATTGTTTCTCTGCCAGCATAATTCAGCGAAATGCTTTCAGTGCAGCTCTGTTATATGCCATTGCAGATATCTTTGTTCTTTACCCCATTTTTGCGAAAGATTTGGGCAATATCCTGACTCCCAGACCCTCCCATGGTTCATTTCATCATTGTGACATGCTGTAATGAAACCAGCGTTGCAATCCAAAGCTGCGGTGTTTAGACTATGTTTTTCACCATTACTAAAGGGATAGTTCACCCCCCAAAAAATCTGAATTTACTCACTCTCATGTTGTTCCAAATATGTTAGAAGTATGTTTTAAGAAACGTTTGTGTTGCACTTTTGCATGCAAGTAAGCATACATCTATGTGCTGTTCTCTCCACCCATAAGCCCATGAACTTTACAAATTTATGAATGTGACTTTAAAAAAAAAAATTTTTTTTAAATATTTTTCAAAAAACGTTAGTCCAGCATTCAAAAGTTTTGACAAAATCTAGATAAAGATGATAATTTTTAATTTGATTCAAAACATTCAAATCAAATCCGAGTTGCAATTTTGCATCCTGTTTGCTACCTTAATTCAAATTCAGTTTAAATTCAGATATTTTTTAGAAGCATTGTCAATTCAATTGACCTTAAATACGAAGCATTAATTTTAGAAACCATTTTTTGGTGCCTTTCTGCCCTTTTTGAAACTTGACAGTCTTGCTATGCTTTTTTTTCTTCACATTCTTCAGAATATTTTATTTTGTATTCCAGGTAACTCATTCAGTTTGGAACAACATGAGGGTGAATAAATGACACCAGGATTTTAGCTTGAATCATTCCTTTAAGGCCTGTTTGTGTTTCCTGCTTTTTATTATTTGCAGCCTGGTCTCACACAAGTGTTACATCTCTCACGACTTGAAATCCATAGCTTATCTTGGATCATTGCAACTCTCCTGTTGACCCTTAAACTATGTCAGCCCTGTTATTATACAGAACGCTGTTATTGTTTGAACATATGGAGCTCACTGATAGGACATGACACATGCATGAGATATGGGCTTACTGCAGCACAAAACAGAGTGCCTGGTGTTCTCACGGAGTGGAAAGTTCTCCTAATCCCCCAGGAGGGTAAGACAGGCTGCGCTGGAAGTCAAAGCTCAATCATCCGTCTGTCTGTCGGTCGCCTTTCCAATAGTATGCCTATATCCTCTGCATTTAATGCTATTGAAAGAGACACATACACAGCAAATGGGCTGTGAAAAGTCAGCTGTTGAATTATTTCGTGGAGGTACGATGAATATAGTAGACGTATTTTCGCTTCTATTTACGAGCAAGGTTGTCTGGCAGAGGGGGTGACTAGTATCATACTCCCACTGTGCTTCTGAGTCTTATTTATTAACGTTGTGGTGGGCAGCCTTTAAAGTGGGGGGAAAAAATTGTGTGCTTGCGTTTCTGTTCCAACTTATTAAGGCTATTAAAATGTAGTGAGAGCCTTAGACTGTGACCTGTTTACAAATCCTGTTTAGTTTACAGCCAGGGAAAATGGGTTTTGTCATGCGGTGCGGTTGAAAGTTTAACACATTTAATTACACTCTTAACCGTGACAGCAAAGACAAAAGTTGGTTCTGTTTGCATTCAAAGCTGGTTGTGTAAATCAGGCTAGTGACAATGAACAAAAGTGTCATTGGCGGTGACTTAGACGGCCCTGAATCTCTTGAAACAAACGCAATCTATATCGTACACGCCGTGTGTTTCATAAAGGCAGTTAGTCAACTTGTAGTGTTGTCGAGAGGTAATGAAATTTCCACCGACTGCAGGAAACAATGCCTCCGGCCTCGGCCGTGTGCGATTAGCAATCCCACACCCCCACTGCCGACTTCACACTGTGTGCTGGGAATGCAGCGCGTTATACTAAAAACTCTAGAGATTTGTATCGCACATTGCCAGGCGTAGATGTTTAATTGTTGATGGGTCGGAATACAGTAACTCTCTCCTTCAATAGGTGCGTGATTGAAAAAGCCATTGCGTAGGGCTTTTCCCCGATGTTAATGTTATTGTTCGGAGACTGTGGTGAACAGCAAAGCAAGCACACGGCTCTAATGTAACGCCATTATTTCTGTACAGTGCTCCACCGCTGTAGGCTGGGGTTTCTGCCATTCTTGGCCAGTGTTATTGCTCTTGTCAAAAGGTTCTAAACCAACAGTGATATTAGTCCCTCGGGCGTCTACTTTTCTGCATGCCTTCCTCTGCTCAAGCACAGGAGCCCAGGATGAAGACTGGATGGACACACACACATGCACGCACACACACCCAAACCGCTGCTTTATTACCTCCTGCCTGCTTCTGGAATTGCTTTCCTCCCTCGAGTGAGCCGGGCATAGGCAGCTTTATTGTGTTAACCTATTTGTGTGTCAAGAGCGATTGCGCCACTTTTTATCACTGTTTGTATTTGGACGGGTGGGGGCAGGGGGGTTAGACGGATGGACGGTCACCTCGCTCTCCTCGGGGGGAGGGATAATGACTGGTTGCCAAGCAATTTTTAGCCGCCCTCCCCAACCCTTTATCCGTAGTAATCACTTTTATCTCTCAAAGATGTCATGTATAATTATGAGTCCGCTGTCATCCTTTGAAACCCGCCTAATGGCTCTTTCATCGGGCAGGGATATGAGAAGCCAGGCATTCGTGGACTGCCCGTTTGCTCCGAATCTAATCAAAAATGAGTTGGGGTTGGTTTGAGATGTGGCGCATGTGCTACAGGCTTGATTTCGGCCATCATCATGTGCAGTTACCCTCTACCGTCCATTCAGTTTTGCTTTTTTTTTGGGGGGGGCTCTTGCCACTTTTTACTAATAATTAACAAGCCTCCCAAAATTATGAAAAAAGGCATTTTAGCTGTTGGTTCAATAAAGATTCCAAAAAGATTCATTTAAGTCATTGTTTCTTTTCCAGTCCCTATTTGAAGAAAAGCATTGGGGAATCATTCATTTTAGCATGCCATGTCATTTAATTTAATTGCTTAATTTCAAACAGGTTCCAAAACAATTGATTTGTCTAGTTTGTATGTTTAAGATGCATACGTGGCTCTCTTTTCAAAATGCTTTTGCATTATCTGCCTTGTTGATGAGTTAATGCTTACTCTAAAAACCCCAGACGACGTCTTCCCAGGGAACTTTGGCCTTTGATATGACAACTGCTGCAGGGTGATGAGGACATCACGATACTGCCCTCATTGGCTCATTTCTTGTGTTCATTTTGTGGACTCTTAGTTTTATTAACATTTTGATTGAGTTGGTGGAACTGCTGACCCTCCACGGACTAATGAATTGCTTGCGTCGCTTAAGGGAGATGAGAGGTTTGGCAGATCCGGTTGGCCCAAAGCCGAGTGTTTTAACTCCAGAGCTCACTTGCTGAGAAGGTAGACAAGAGAGGCTTTCAAAAGAGTTTTTATTGTTTATAAAATCCCACATTTGCAACCTCCGCTGTATGCTTGACTGCGCGTGCATGTGTGCTTCTTGAGCCTGACCCCAATTTACACGCTGCCTTTTCTTAGCGAAAGTCATTGATGTTCTTTTTGCTTGCCCTGAGTTTCAGGCATAATTTGTGTGCAGCCAATTATCTCTCCAGCTTTGAAGACTTTCCTCTTGCTTCTCCAGGTTGGGATGAAAATTAATTTGGAGCTTCCCGAGAGCCTTAAAGCCCAAATTAGACTCTGGTTTAAAATCAAGGATCTCTTGCTTTTAATTTGACATTTCTGTTTTGATTTCTTTTAGGCTTGGAAACACCTTAATTGCAGTTTAAACCATCTCAAATAAGCAGATTTTTTCAGTGGCCTACTGATGGAAATGTTCATTTGTAATTTTTTTTTAATATACATTTTCTTTATTATGTTTGCTTAGGCTCATTCTGGGTTTAGCTTGGTCTAGCATTTGTCTAGTTAGTCTTAAAAACACACTTGCAGAACTTTGAACTGGTAATGGTTTACTTTGTTGCGTTGGGCACATTTGCTGGTCTGTTATCTGTCTGGTGTTTACAAGGGTTTGAATGTACACAAGTTATTTGTTATACTGATAGATAATGGTTAGAGGATATGGCTTAATTATTGATAAATGTCATTCTGAACTCTTTGATGGTTCACAGTTCATTTCCGACATTTCTGTTAGTTCCATCAAGAAACATATTAGATGTAAATGCAGGCCTGGTTTTAAAGTAAGCCATCATCTCATTTGATTTGCATTTCACATTACAATCAGCATGACTACTGTATGAAATTGCAGACGACGGTGTGATTTTGGATGTGTTCTAGAGTTCTGTCTCCTCATCCTGTCCCTCGCTCAAGCGGCTCCGCGCCGATTCCATGGGATCCGTCTGTGAGACCGGCTGTGACAGCTCTCCTGTTCATGGAGTCAGAATGCAGACATGCTGAAAACAGCGCACACGTTCTAACCTCCCATGTGTGCCTCCTCTGGAACATCTGTCCAGCTGTCAGCTTGTCGCAGCCAATCAGATTGTGCTCATGGCAGTAACTGTGGAAGTGTAGCTGAAGTAGTCTGTCTGCACGTGTGTCTGTCTCTCTCGGAGGAATATGAGAGTGTGTTGGAGCATTGCTCTGTGCTTTTATACCAAACATGCGCGCACACACACACTCCCTCTGTGCCTGTTTACCAATAATGTGCAGAGATGTGAGCAACAGATGGTTCCTAATTTTTCTTTTTTCTCTGTATGATTTTTCATGTTTAATCCCGATTTCCAAGTAATGCTGTCAGCTTATATCATTTTCAGAGTGAATTTAATAGAAAGTGGTTTGAAAACTGTGGGGCGATCCACAGGTTTTTTTACTTTAAGTAGTGGTGTATGATTGCCGAACAAATTGTTTTTTTTTTGTTTTGTTTTTACGGATCTTTTTAATGATTTTGTCAAACTGAAACTATTAAATGAGTGACATATTAGGGCTATAGGCTAAATAACATTTTATAGACGCAATCTATAAAACTTATTTGAAAGCATTGTAAAAACAAAAAAAAATCAAACCATATTTGAACTGAAATTAAATTAAAACGTTTTTTTTTTTAACCTTTTCATATTGAACAAATGATGTTAAAGGCATTTTCTGTCCATGAAAAATACATTTGACTATCTATAACTAATTTAAAAACATAGTAATCAATAGCAGTATTGAAGAAAATATTCAGTACTACTAAAAAAAACAATGACTTTTATGTAGCGAATCCAATAGTTTTTTTTTAACCTGTTCACTGAATTGAAGTGTTTTTAGTGTCATGTTTTTTTTATTCAACAAAATATTGTTCACTACTCAAAAAATATGTAATCTGAGTGATGAATCAATAATATTTAACCATTTCCATAAAAAAAAATAAAAAAAAAAGTTTTAATGAACCAATAAATAAAATGCTTAGGTTTTTCATTTTAAGTTCTCCTAAGATGTCATTTTTTAAAACCATTTTTGTTCATAGTTTGTTTCCACCTAAAGTTAGGCTACGTTTACACGACAACGATGTAGTCAAAAACGGAAAAGTTTTTCCCTTGCATTTTTCAAAAGTTTCATGTATACACGACAACATTTTTAAAATGATTCGTGTTTACACATATCCACGAAAACGGCCAAAAATGCTGTATTACGTATGCCAGGCCAGTAGTTGACGCTGTCACCTTGTTAGGAAACAATACCTGTAGGGACGTGACGATTATATGTTGTATATGATGCGTTTCCGCTGTTGGTTGAAATATTGGTGAAGTAAATCCACACTTTGCTGAAGAAGCGGTAGCAAACTCTTGAGCAGCAACAACAGTACCATGTACTCCGCCATTGTTGTATATGTTTGTTCGCTCTTGCCTTTAAAATCGACACGTACTGCGCATGTCTACATACTTAACACGTACTACGTACGCGCATGACGTCGCATGTTTTGGGTGTTTACACGGAAACGACAACGGTGGCGTTTTCAAAAACTTGCACTTTGAAACCCGTTTTCAAAAATATGCGTTTTCAGTCCCCAAAACGCTGTTGTCATGTAAACGAACAGGCAAAACACATAAAAAGTTTCCCGGTTTTGGCTGAAAATGTTGTCGTGTAAACGGCCCCTCAGTCACAATCTGCAAGTTTTGGTGCAGGTCTGTTGTGTGACACTAACTTTGCCCTGTTACGTGAATACGTGAGCCTCTTCCCCCTCACGATAAGACGAGCCCTGTGCGACCAGTTCTTAACGCGCACTATCTCTTGGCTGTTAGATCATAGCACTTTTACTTGACCGCTTCTCTGAGACTCCACTCTGAAGTCCCATCCCTCATCAGTGGCACAGGATGGCGCTTCAGATAAAGGAGGAGAATTCTATTTATGTCCGCCTGTAAACAAAGTCCCAGCGAGGGAGAGCTAATGGCCTGGAACTGACGCGAGCCTGCAGGGATATCTCACTCTCCTTCTCCCTCCCTCTCTTGCTCATCTTGTCACCCTCTTTTCTCCTCGTCCTTCCAGTCATGGTGGTAGTAGATGGGAGAGTCAGGCTGAAAGGATCCGCATCGAAGCAGTCAGTTTTCTGATGTGAAGAGAAGGGCTTTCAGGTCTTCGGCCCGAATGGAAGACCAAGAAGAGCGGAGGAGAATTTCTCCTGGGAAGAGACTTTAGTGAGAACAGCTGTCTAAAAAATGTACTTTCTCGCTTTCCCACTTTCTTTGACCCCGTCTCTAGGTTCAAAACCACTGCACATCAAACATTTATCATACACTTTTACATCAATTCCTCTAGATGTTGGACCAGTGATGTTTCTGAAGAGCTTTTGATCTTCGAAGCCTCTAAGTTCTTGATGGAGCCAATTGAATTTCTCATGACATATAGTTGCGATCGTATGCTTAAAGTATATTTTTGATTGGTCCCGTGTGGATCTACTAAGTCTCGTACATTTAGTTTTTTTTTTTCTCTCAAATTAATTACCGTCTTTATTTTTGAATGACATCTGATTGATGTTTCCTACGAGGTGACAGCTGCTGGTTCTTGGGGAAGGCTTGATTGATCCGCGCTGATGGAGCAGAGACGAGCCATGAAACTCTTCCATTCAGTGTCACTTACGACGTGTCTTGAAGCGCCAGGCCCATTCTGTTCTCTCTCTCGCGTGAGAGTGACAGACTTGTGCTGGGTATTGAAACGGGGATTGTTAAGCAGACGCTCGGTGGTAAAGCTTTGTGTTATGATTGAAGGGCAGAGACGGCATCTTCGCGGCAAAACCTGAATTCTGCGCAAACTTCTCCCCTCCCCTCCTCTTCACGTCGACACGTTCGCTAACCCCGATGACAAGCGAAATGCTGCCGCTTGTGACTTTTCGTTTTATCATTCAAATTCGTCCCATTGATGTTGTCGGCTTTGATTGACAGGCAAACTTGAGAGAGTAGCGATAGCAATCAGTCCTCATCAGCTGCGTTTGTGACCGCGGACAATAGTTTCTCTCTTTCGGTTTTCACACTCGTCTTTTTTTTTGTTTTTGCACGTCCCCCTCCCTGCTGTCACAGAAAACTCAGACGATTGCATTTCTGTCACGACAGAGGGCTATAAATCTTTTAAATCCGAGCCAGACCTGAGCAGCATTGTGTTCTGGAATCTGAGAGCGCTCTGTGGAGACCACTCTGAAAAAGAGCGAACAGGGGGGAACATAACGGACTCGTTCTCTTTGTGAAGGAGAAACCGAAGCTTTCTGAACGCACACAATATTAGAAATCCAATCTATCAGAGAGCGAATGATAGACGAGCAACATGCAGATGGTGAGGTGATTGTGAAATCGGGCTGCCCGGTTTTACCTTATATCCCTCCGGCCCTCTGCTCGTTCGCTCTCGTCTAGCCCGTTGGCCCGTTCTGTGTCACGGGGGGGGGGGGGTTTTTCTTGTCGAAAAAGTCCATGTGACTAGCTTTAACCTTTATTTTAGTAGAGGAAGGTCACTGGGTGGTCTCTGCTCTTTCGAAAAGGTTGTTGCGCTGAGGTCATGGGCTTAGGCCAGGAGATGCAGAATCGCTGTGTTCAGGCGCCCTTGGAGCGAATCATGTGAGTTCATTGCCTCGCTCAAGGGCAAAACAGCAGTGGAAAAAAACAGGCACATTAGAACAAACATGCTGCTTACAAAAGTTAACATCCTGTGTGTCCTGTGAGGCAAAGGAGTAAGTAAGCTCGATTTTTATGTTTGTCTGCAATACTTCCTGCGATTTAGTTTTTAGGGTGTTTATTTTTTATGCCGTACGCAGTTGCTAATGTATTTTGGATGGTTTCTAGGGTGTTTTGAGTAGCTGTACACCCCAAATCTCTGAAATATGATCTATTTAAGCCCGTTTCTACCACTGAATATAAAAATAAAAAAAGGTAATTGTGATTTCATCTCACAATTCTGACTTTTTTTTTTCTTGCAATTGCGAGTTTACGTCTATAGACACAAACTCACAATTGACATTTTTCTCAGAATTGAGATAAACTCGCAGTTCTGACTTTTTTCTCAGTATTGCATGATATAGACTCGCAGTTGTGAGAAAAAAAACTCACAATTGCAAGATTTAAACTCACAATTCTGAAAAATAAAGTTGTAATTGTGAGAAATAAAGTCAGAATTCCGAGATATAAACTCACATTTCTGAGAGGAAAAATTCAGAGTTGCCAGTTTGTATTACGCAATTCTGAGAAAAAAATGTCAGAATTGTAAGATAAATACTCACAATTAGGCCTACCTTTTTTATTTTTTATTCAGTGGTGGAAACAGGCTTCCATACCAATCCCTCCTTCAGTGTAGGCCTAAGAAATGTTTCCATCTGTTTAATCATCCACCAGGTGAAAATCATAAGTGTAATCGTTTACTGAAGTAACAACACATCTCTCCTCAAGTCACATGATTTGTGGTATAATTCATGTCCATAACACTTGGTTTAGTAGTGGTTTGAGCAAACCCCTAACCACAAGTATGAGGGATAGTAAAAGTGACACTTGCTTTTGCAAACACTGCAAATTATGTAGAGAATTTTCCTTTGTTCTTTTTTCTTTCCGGGTCAAACAGCAGACAGTGGAGAAATCAATGCTAACCTTTCATGTGGGCTTTTAAAGCAAGGCCACAGACTCATTTTATCACAAAACCAGGAGACAGTTCTGCCGAAAAGACTTGTAGCCTTGTAGGAGGAATTAAAAAGTATAAAACTAGTGAGTTGAGGAAAACGGCTGAGATCCTCTAAACAGCATTTTTATGGTGTGATTAATATTAGTTGAAACTTGCTTCTTTTAATTGCTTATTTGGCATTTAGCATACACTTTTAATTCAAAGTGACTCATGGTACACTGATTGCAAGTACAATCCCCCTGGAGAGTAACAAGAGGTCAGGCGTCTTATTCAAAGACAAAATGGTAATCGGTTTTCAGGAACTTTACGGTTTCTCCCTTATATAGATTCGCTCTGTTTCGTGCTGATGCCCTCTCATTCCCTCAGCCCCCTTCTCCCAATTAGGATGAGGTGTGTTCGGGTCCCCACCTGGGGAAACTCGATCCAGCGGGCTGAGAGCTCCAGACAGGGTTGGTTGGGCGCAGTGGAGCACAGAATAGTGCTACTCGATAGGGGTTTCTCCCGGGGACAGCTTAGGGATGAAACTCCATTGTATTTCCTCTCTAGAAAAAAATGTTTTTGCCTTGCAGGACTCCCAACCAAGGCAGATAAGTTGGTGCAGAACTTACTACTGAGTAAGTATCCATTGCTTACCCCAGATTCACTGTCAGTCGGCATTTGAGAGAAGAAAAGTGAAATCTTCCTGAACATCTACTGCTAAGTGAGCTTTTTATATGGTATATAAAATGTGTAAGACAACATGACACAATATCAAAACTAATTTAGCTTCCTTAATGTGATGTATTTCCTAGTCGAAATATATAATATAGGATTGGGCAGGACTTTTTTGTATCTTTTTATTTATTTATTTATTTTTAAAAAATCTATTTTATTATTCTATTAATATTCCTGTGTTTTATCTGCAACGTTTTTTTTTGGGGGGGAACAAAAGTTTTCCAAACTTTTTCTTAAGTGAATAATAATTATTTTAGTTATGCTGTAAATTTATTTGACATTTTATTAGCTAAAAATAGCTTCTTTTTTTAAACACAATCTTTGTTGGAATGATTTTTAAAAAATTTGTACCCAGTAATCATGAACAGCTGCAAAAGTCATAGAAATTCATTGTTGTGGAAATCCCAGCATTTTTAATGTTTAAAGGGATACTTTACCTATCCCAAAAAATTCTGTCATTTCTTCAGTGGAACACAAAAAAGTACTTAGTTACAAACTATATTGGTAACCAAAACAGTCTCAGTAAGTAACCACAGATTCCATTGTATTGACAAAAAACACGGAGATATTTCTCAAAATATCTTCTTAAGGATGTGAAAAGGGTATGAGAGTAGGGCTGTGCGATTTGGGGGAAATTATCAAATTGCGATTTTTTTGACAGATATTGCGATTGCGATTTGATTTGCGATTTTGAATTTGCAAAGTCAAGCTTGAGCTCAATATTGTCAATAATGTGCAGAACAGTATGGGTATCATTACCCTGCTGAAAAAAACAAGGCTTTGCGATTAGCAAATCGCAACGTCTCAAATCGCGATTTCGATTCGATTTCGATTAATCGCACAGCCCTATATGAGAGTGATGACAGAATTTTCATTTTTGAGTGAACTGTCCCTTTAAAAGAGCTTAAAAGGCTTTTCTTTTTGTCACGATATCATTAGGGCTGTGTTTTGGCAAGAATCTGGCGATACGATACATATCACGATACAGGGGTTGCGATACTTATTTTAAGTATTTTCTTATTTTAGGAATAGAATATATTTTTAGGAAAGCTGTCATTAAAAACACACCACCTCAAACCTCAGCAAAAAATCTATAGGCCTAAACAAATAAAAATTATATAACCAGAACACAGTGGGATATGCATTTGCAATAATCAGTCCCTGTAACATTCAATGTTATTGAACCACTTTTTTGTGCAGTATGTAAAGGGGGGAAATTAAAGTGCTTGCAGGGTTCTTTAGTTAAATGTATATGTTTAAAATGTATTTTATAAAAAAAGACCATATATATTTTTAGACCCTGCTTTAAAGGTTCACAGTTTAAGTTTACAATTGTAACATACAATGTCATAACATTTTGATCTGAACAAAAAAATTACATCTGCTTAATATCAATGAAAAATAAAGTGGTTGCAGGATTCCTAAAGAAAACAAAACAATTGTAAAACAATAAAATAAATACAGATGTTAAACATTCTCGGAACCTTTCAACTTGGATTTCACAGGTTTTTCAGTTTGTGTTTATAAATACATAGAAAATACATGAAATACGTGGAATCGCCGAGACCGCGACGTGAGCACCGCCCCAACTGCACAAAACGCCCTCAACACGAGAGAAAGCTGCAGCCGACCCTACTGCCCACCGCGCCCCGCGCGAAAGCTCTTCACGCGGGACGCGGCAAGCGCCGGAACCGAGGTGGCGCCCGCGCCGAGGTCCCAGGGTGGACGTTACCACAAAAGCCCAAATGACACCACACTTCAGCTTTGTACACCGACAGCGAACTATATTAACGCTAACATTAGTGGCGTGCCCTAAT
>NW_015639805.1:475043-502056 GCF_001515625.1 Sinocyclocheilus rhinocerous
TATATATATATATCGATATTCCGTTTTTGAGAATCGATACAGTATCGCCAAACAAAATATCGCGATACTCACTTGTATCGATATTTTCTTACACCCCTAGATATCATGTTCTTCCGTTTAGTTTAGCCAAACAATTTATCAGTCTAAATATTTGTGAAGTTTCCCAGCTTGCTGATAAAAAGAGCTGTTTGTTTTGATGATGCTCTCTCCGTCAGTACCCGTATCATCTCCACCGGCAGTGTTTACTGTCCATTATGTCCGAGCAAATACAGCCGCCGCTGATCTTGTGTGCTCTCCACACAACCTGTCTCCTCTGAGTCTGGATCATAAAAGTGCATTCAAAGCTTTGAAATGCCCCAGACACTTGCTGCATAACTCAGCTGTGTGGAAGCATTTCGGCCCCCCTCTGCCTCGACCCTGCTCCCCGCATTCAGGCGTCTCTCTTGACTTCTCCAGCCCTTTGTTTCCTCAGGGGATGGATGCAGCGGGCGGGGAGGGTGCGAGCGGTTCGATCAATAGCCGCTCCATCTGTCGGGCCTGTGGCTGGGGCTCAGGGCGGAGGCTGGAATTCGGCACCGTCTGTGGGGTGTATGCAGGGGGCTTGTCACCGGATTCTGCTTGAATGGGGGCTCAAGGGCGGTGTCCCCCCACCAGCCTCCGCTTTTGTGCCGTCTCCTTCCTTGGCACAGTGATAGCTGGCTGGCGTGTGTGGATATATGTGTGTGTGTGAGAGATGAGAGGCGTCTATTGTGTCATTTCACAGGCTCCCGGGAGATAGGGTCACCTTGTCCCCCGCACAAACGGTGCCCTCTCTGGATATTTGGGCTGTGTTTTATATACGAGGGCCAGACACCCAGGCTCTGAGCACATCTATCTCTCATCTCAGCCCTTTTCAGATTCCCCCTATTGAGAGAGAAAGTCTGGAACAGGGCTTTCAAAGGGGACATCTGAGATAATTGCACAGTTGACATCATTCTTCCTGCGAGACACTGGAGAAGCTCTGGATCTGTCTGTGCAGCTGAAATCTCCATAAACTGTCCTTTTAGGACACTGAAGTCTGTATTTGTGTTTGGATTGTGAAAAACTGTGCTGGCCATTCAAGGCACAGTGGGTCTGTTAACAAATCAGAATTGGTTTCCCTGTTTAGTTCCCTGTTTAAATGTCTTTTATTTTGTACGATTTAACTGCACATTATGCTATGTTTGCTTTTAGAATCTTAACTCTCTTCTTTCTTGAAGCTATTTTTAGGTTATATAAGACCATAAATAATAATAATAATAATATTATAGCAAGTCAAAACATGTTGGATAATAGTACCATGATTTTATTCCTGCTTTCTATTTAATTTAATTCAGTACTGCATCACATTACATATATTTGTTTAGGGTCAAGATTTTTTTAAATACTTTTATTCAAAAAGGGTGCATTAAATAAAAACTGACCGTAAAGTCATTTAATAATGTGTTTTTTTTTTTTAATGAATGCTGTTTTAAACTTTGTATTCATCAGGGAATCCAGAAAAAAAAATTATCACAGTTTACACAAAATTATTAAGCAGCACAACTGTTTTTAACATTGATGAGAAATGTTTCCAAAGCTGCATATTATAAGGATTTCTGAAGGATCGTGTGACACTGAAGGCTGGAGTAATGATGCTGAAAATCCAGCTTTGCCATCACTGGAATAAATTATTAATAAATAAAATAAAGTAATGCGTTTTAACATATGATAAAATGTTATTTGAAATTGTAATGATATTTCACAATATTAAAATTTTTACTGTATTTTTGATCAAATAAATGCAGCCTTGGTGAATATGAGAGAATTCTTTCAAAAACATTTGAATTAAAATCTTACAGACCCCAAAGTTTGTATGCAAGTTGGTACTGGTATTCCCGAAGAGGTTTTTGTTAAGACCTGCATATGTCTGTGTGATTACGTGTGCCAAAACTTTGGCTGTTGTGACAGCCGCTTTGCCTTGATCAGTGTACTATGACTAGGACTGTGGTCCTTGGGGAGACTTCTCTCTGCTGTTATTTAGTGGCATTGGCTTCACATGAAGGATGTACAGCAGCCCCAACCTCTCTGGCTCCAGCTCTCTCATGGCCACTGATGCAGTTTTTTCAGTGCTAAAAGACCCATGAAAACAGAGGGCTCAGATCTGAGCCTGGTTTTTTTCCACCCTAAAGTTACTATCAGATTGACAGAAAATACAAAATACTATGCCAAGCGTGTGTCAGCATGCTTATCTTTTGCTCTCCTATCTGCTTGGTCCTTTCTTTGATCCCGAATAGCTCACAGTTTAGGCTGACCGTTCTCCAAGGCTGTTAGCTGCTGCAGCAGCATCTTGTCACGTAAATCTCAATTAACTTCGGTTCAGCTGTCAGAGACCACACCGCTCCTAAATGAGCCCTTTATTGCCTCATATCTAATTGTGTGGCTCATTAAAGCCGCTAATCAAAGAGACTCACATATCCAGCAGCAAGGTTATGCGGTGCTAAACTCAGAGATGCTGAAAGCTTTCAAACGAATAGCATGACAGCAACTCTGTAGCGCTCCAGACTTTTTTGTCCTTGAAGTATCTTGAAGAGAAATGTTCCAGAGGGACTTTAACCCTGCTTTGCCTTTATTCCCAACCAGGTTCACAGTCTATATGGGTGACTCTGACAAAAACATACCCAGATCACATTTCACCCTCCACTTTATTCTTTCCTAAAAAGCCTTTTATGGGTTGAGATTTCAGCCAAAGATTATTTTTGCAGTAAAAACATTTTAGCTGTGGTCAAAAGATATGTTTTTAATAATAATAATAATATAATGTTATTGTAATATAGCACTACTAATGCTACTAATAACAACAACAATCATTATTGTAATGCAATAATAGTAATAATTTATAATAATTTTGTGTGTGTGTGTGTGTATATGTAACCATTTAGTATTATTATTGTTACAATAATAATCATTATTATTGTTTATTATGATTTTTGTGAATTGTTGTTTTGTTATTTATTGTTATTATATACAAAATCTTTTGAAGTCTTTCAGCTAAGATGATTTTACTTCTACTATACAAAGTACATTTTATTTTCTCAATGAAAAATATGATTGTTTTTAATAATAATAATAATAATATGATTGCTATTATTAATATGACTGTTTTTGTTGTTGATTATTGTTGTTTTCATGCTAGCAACATGAAACATTAAATATATAATATGAAATATAGAAATGGAAAAATATAATAATAATAATAATTATTATTATTATTTAATAATAATAATAATATATTACAAGTTGGTAGTATGGTATATAATGTGTTGTTTTTTTTAAGACTTTTAGAGTAGATTTTTTGTTTGTATATATTTTTACATCCATTTCATAACAATTAAGGACATTTCTCCAACAAATTTTAATTAATTTAATATTTATTTTATTTAATTAAATGTGTCCGGATTAAGCCATTATTCCTATTTTTGATTCTCATTACGTTCTTACACAGTAATTTTTGCACTTTATTATAGTGAGACAAACTCTGTGATGGTGTTTTTAATTGTGTGTTGACTTTAAGGCAGTGCTTTACAGATGCACTAGGTTTAACCTGCAAAGTCCTCAGTATTAGGTAGCTGCAGTTCTGCTTTGCCAGCACAGGCCAGCCCTGCTTTCTTGCTGGTGCTCCCAGAAGAGCCCTGGGTATTTTTGAGCCTCTGTGAGATTGGTGTAGAGAGGGTTGTGCTGGTCACAGAGGGCTTCGTTTGCTCTTAATGGAAGCACTCCCTGGCTATCTCCTCAAGCCAGCCCAGAGCTAATTTGAGACAAGGCGGATGGGTGTTTGCTGTCTCTATGTGCTCTTCCCACCTCGCATGCTTTTATCACACTGTTTTAGTAGCTGAGGTTTGGCAGGGAGGGAGAGAGCGAGCGGAAAGGGACATCTGCCTTGTGTGTCTCCTGGGTTCTTCTCTTTTACTCTCAATTAAGAAGATTTAAATAGACAGTGTTTGTCTTTGTCCACATTAAAGAAGGAGCCTCAGCAGGTGTGTGTGTCTGTGTGTCCAAATAGACACGGCTCAAAGCCTCTCTCCATCAGGCGGGGTTGGTTTGGGAGTATGGCGGCTTTCAGTGCGGGGGAGAAAACTGCAGTGACAGCACAATGAATAAATTGAAAAAGGCTTGTGTAGTAAATTGTCTATCGCTGGTGACAAATTATCTGATAGGAGCGTGCGGAGGCTGCAGACGCCACCGTCCCAGCAGAGCTGTGAATAACTGGCCTATCTGCGCACTGCTTAGCACATCGGCCTTGCGCGCACGCTTAATAATTTATACGCTGTGAAATATTTCCCCCCTGCACAGATACGCCCGTTCGTTGGCAGGCGGTGGGGACGAGCTCTGGTAATGTCCCTTCTGTCTAATTTGGGGGACGGTGACATCCAGAGGTTTCTCTCTCTTTTGTTCCCTCTCGTTTTTGTTAGGAAATGCCCTTGATAAACACCTGCCCACGTAAGTTTCACTCAGGCCTGTATTTAGGAATTAGAATGACAGGAAAATAAATTTACTGAATTGTAATTTTGAAGAAATTCAACCGTCTGTCTGTCTGTCGATCAATCTATCGCTCTGTTGTTCTATTTTCTGCTCTGTCTCTTTTGCTCTATCGTTCTGTCACTCTATATCTGTATCTATCCCTCTGTCTGTCTGTCTGTCTGTCTGTCTGGATCTCTGTAACTGTCTGTCTATCTTCCTGTCTATCTATCTATCTATCTATCTATCTTAGGGTTGGGCGATGTCTACCAAATTGGCATCGGACGATGTCTACTGTGAAACATTGTGATGGACGATGACATCGGGGGGCGGGGTTAGCGGTGTGCTCGAAGCGTAAAACAAATAACGTGTTATACAGAGCCACTAAAAGGTTAGCCGCTTGCTAGCGGTAGCCTGTTGCATTACAGTACATGAAAGTTCACTTACCACATACACAGAGTAAGGAGAAAAGTCTGATAGGACGCCAAATTGGCATCGGACGATGTCTACTGTGAAACATTGTGATGGACGATGACATCGGGGGGCGGGGTTAGCGGTGTGCTCGAAGCGTAAAACAAATAACGTGTTATACAGAGCCACTAAAAGGTTAGCCGCTTGCTAGCGGTAGCCTGTTGCATTACAGTACATGAAAGTTCGCTGACCACATACACAGAGTAAGGAGAAATGTCTGATAGGACGATGGCGAATGATCCTGAGCACCAATGCTTTAGGGTTTCCGTAGTACACTTCATTTCCTTTTCGAACACGGAACTGGGATGCGGCGGATTGCGGGAGAGGGGGTGGTGGGGGGCGGGAGATCACGATGTCAGCTTAACATCGTGATGTCTGTCAGCCATCGGCGATAGACGATGGCATCGTCTATCGACCCAACCCTAATCTATCTTTTACTAATATTACTATCTATTGTCTGTTCTACCGGTCATTCAACTTATCACCTATAAACTTTGAGACTTTTTTTTCCAAAACTTTGAAACTTAAATGAATTGAAATTCTACTTGCATTCAAATAGCAGTTCTGCATCCTATTTGGTACCTCAATCAAATTTTCTTCAAACCGAACAATTAAATTAGAATTTAAAAGGCTCAATTCAATTCTGAATGTCGCCCCAACTAAGTCGTTTAAGTCGTTTATTTCTACATGGTTCATTTGCATGAGCTGAACTTTGAGTGGAACTTTTGTCAACTTTTTCGCATTGGCCACATACGCTGTCACTCAAGTCGCCGCAAAACACTAACTCTCACTAAAAACGAATAACTTTCGGTGGCTTTGTCACTGCAAATCGCTGTCAGTGTGAAATGAAAAGCCCCTTTTATGCTGTTGTGGACATGATGAAACATCATTCTCTCAGGCTTTTATAATTTCTTAGGCTAAATTTCTCACTTGTCATCTAAATCTAGTTCAGACTGAAGGCTGTCAGAAATCTAGTCCATCCTCTATGGAGGTGTCCTCTCGCTGTGAGGGGTCCCTTGAGCCCTGGAAACCAATTAAAATCTCTTCCTGTTGGGTCAGGTCGATTTAATGCGGCTGAACTATTTGTTTGTTTGTTAGTTTGTATCCACACTGTGTGCACAGACTTCTGAAGGTCTTCAAGTTGCTTCTGCGTGTCTTGGCCCGTTTTATTATTATTTTCTTAATAAACTGGGGGTTTTGAGGTCCCGTTCGGGCCCTGCAACCAATTATGCAAACTATAAAAAATTTAAGAGGGACAGTCTTTTATAATTTAATCCTAAAGTAATAGATTCTGTTAAATATGCATGAGCTTGGCTTTATAGATGAAACTGGAATTAATGTCTATCAGAGACCCGACCAGGAAGACACAGAGGAAGGGAAAGAAAAGGAGACAGGGATATCTTATCATTATTCTAATAGGGTATGATTGCCGTGGACAGAGAGGCAGACTGTCTACGGCTAGACGGGACGGCCAGTTTAATCGTTGCAAGTATTGAGCACATTTACTCAGGCTGGGCAAGCTGAGATGCTGAAAACCGATCCAGCCGTCCACTGGTTCGATTGTCTCTTTTTTTTTTTTTTTTTTTAGGATAACATTGCTGAGCGGGAATGCTGCTCTGTTCCGTGCAAGTGTAATGGCCAGAGAGGGGACAGAGGAGCTGTTGGTGTTCCTGGATCAAAGGTCAAATTCATTCTTCGAAAAACAACATATTTTATACTACAACACAGATAAAAAAAATATTAAATTTATCAGTGTTTGCTCATGTCAATGTTTTATTGCCTATAGGGTCAATCTGGTGGTCAAGGCTTGAGAGGACATCCTGGTGATGAAGGTGGTCCGGTAAGCATGTATTAATTATCTACTATGAATATATATAAAGATTTAAAAGGCATATTTTTTCATTCAGATTTGTCTGGGATTCATCATCTACCTTCTCAATAGTTTGTAATTGCCCACTTTCTCACTACGCATAAAGTTACATTGATTTTCCAGCATGCACTAATAAATGGACAGATCCTATACATACCTTTGCACATACATATACATACCTTTACCAGTGTTGCGGTAACGTGTTACGGAATGCATGTTACATAATCAGATGTGTTAGTTTATGAATTTAAACCACAACACTGGAGTTTCTGTTTTGAGCTCTGGTTTGTTTTTGGCAGGCTGTGTGACAGCTTAATGAGGAAGTTAAGGAGCGTGCATCGGAAGGTCAGGGACTGCCGATCAGAGAGGGAGTCGTATATCTCCACACAAAGTCTCCTCACCCGTATCCTGTACACTCAATCTGTCAATCTCTCGTCAGCTCTGCTTACCCCACCGTCGGGACACACGCTGTGCTTGCCATACAAACAGATCCTTTCTTGTGGTCTATTTATGGTAAATTCAAAGGAGCAATGGTTCTCAAGGTCTTCACAAACGTTCTAGACACGTGTGAATCGCCCTTTTGCCCTGTTATTTCCTATGTAAACGGTAAACCGAGGCGCTCTGTTGTGTGCTTCCACGGTACAGTGGATGTAGCTAATTGCGCGTTGAGATCTGGGCAGAAGAGAAGGTCAGTTGCCGGTCCTTAACTTCCAGCCTGACACCGCCATTAATCCCACAGCGAGTCAGGCTCCGCTCTGCACTGCTTGCAGGGCAAATGTTTCATCAAATGTCATTTCTCTGAATGCAGCTTATGAAATATTAGATTATTGGCCGGCTGAAGTTTTGCCTTGGAGGTGGAAGTGCTTTTTCTCATCGCTGATGTATTTGGTAGCTTGTGGCATTAAGACAAAATGAGTGGACGGTGAGTACGAAGATCTCTGTAATAGCTGAACTACAAGAAAAATACCTGTTTTAATATGAATGCAAAGATTTATCAAATTTTTCTAACATATAGGTCTTTTATCTATGTCAGGTGTGGGGTAATCTATGGCCCACCAGACTTTATGATCCAGTTGTAAGATTCCCCTTTTCTGAAAATATAAAGACAGCTATATATTTTCAAGACTAGTTTATACTGTGAAATATTTTTAATTTTATTTAATTGTATTTTTTATTGTACTTTTCAGAGCCCATTTTTTTATCATTATATTTTTCATTTATTCTGTTTAATCTTTTTATATTATTTTTAGTACAATTTATTTTTTTGGAATCCCTTTTTATTTTTTCAAAATTTTCACCCATTTTAAATTGTTTTATTTTCCTTAATGCTATACTGAAATATTACATTTTATTTTAATACATAGCTTATGAATGCATATTCAGATGCAGATTTTTCTGAACCCTTATTTTTATTGTGTATTTTTTTAAATCAGTTTTTAAAATATTTTTTTCTACACCGTTTCCGTGTACTCTCTAAGCATCCAATCTTGATTATTTTCTCTATATTGATTTTTAAAGCTCTCTTCTTCTGCTGTATGTTAATAATTATATACGTCTCATTTGTGTTTTAAGAGAAACTTCTAAGACAAAGGAATAGTTCACACAAAAATGAAAATCAATTACCCATCTACAGAATACAAAAGGAGACATTTTGAAGAATTTGTGGTCCCAAAAATGACATAAAAGTGCTCAAATCTCATTTGCATTTCTGCATATTTAGACCTGGTATGTCTCAATATACATGACTTTTGTTATCATTCACATCAAACTTGCAGCAACAGTCTTAATGCTCCAAGTCTAAAATAATATGCGCATGCGCAAATGAGATTTGTGAGTTCCGCTGGAGGGCATGATTTTCATTTTTGGATGAACTATTTCTTTTAACAAAACAACTGAGAACATGAAGTCTCCTGAGCTCTAAAAGAGCAACCTCTGAGCACTATTTTTTCCCCCTCTGGGTGTATGTGTGTTTGAAGTGTGAATCCGGCGAGCAGACAAGCTAAAATGTGACACCCGGGATTAAAGGAGGGCAGTAGGGCCTACAGGCATGATTTTGGGATATCTAACCCCTTTAATACACCGTGCCATATCTCGAAACCACGTTTAACCGCCAACCCAATCCCTTCCCTCGTTTTCAACAGAAATGCATATTAATAGATTAGCGAGATGAAGGGTTTGTGGATTCGCTCGGCAGTTAAAACGGAGGTCGAGCTTTAGTCTCCCGCTGGTCTATTTTATTAAATTTTTTAAGTCAATGGCCACATCCTCTTCGCAGTGTAATTTAATCGGAGACTCTGTGGCTGTGGGCAGCATCTGCGCTCGGAGCAAAGATAGAGCTGCTGCCTTTTTTATTTTTTTATTTTTTTTAAACTAATCCTCAGATTTCTCCGCTCACTGAGCTACAGATCACTCCGCTGGGTGAAGACAATTACCAGCCTGCTTTTTCATGCTAATGCAATCTCTAACTAGATCTCTTCCTAAAAATGTGGGGGAGAGAAAGCGAGAGATAGGAAGAAGGAAAGGTTTTTTTTAGATTAACATTTAATTATGAACAGTTCCCCGTCAGCGAAGCGGAGGGGTCAGGAGAGGAGGGCAGCACACAGAGGGAAAGGGCAGGCAGTAATTTAAGATGCTGAACTCTGCTTAGGGGACGTGTGTGTGTGTGTGTGTGCCATGCGGGGAGAGAGAGAAGGTCAGAGGGCACGTCTCATCATAAGCAGGGTTTTGCATGACTGCACCTATGCTGGAGTGCCTACGTGAGAGGTTTCAGGCCTGGTGTTTGTTTTGTGCTAGGATTTTATGACATCATCCTCAGGATAAACAGTGTTCTTGAATAAGCGGAGTTCCTCCGCCTCATCGGATCAGAAACTCAGTCTCGGATGAATCTCCCAAGCCTCACTTGACCTCATGATCGTCAAGCTGTCAGCGGGCGATTTTAGAATGCTTTTCAAGACTAGCAAAGGAGACTTCACGAAGCCCTCCAATGTTCTGGGAGAATATGACGTTGGTTTGAGAGTCACATGGCTGAGTGTGTCAGGTAGAGTCAGTGTGTGTGTGTTTGGAAGCGACCTGCTTTGTATGTCATTTTGCAAAGCAGCTGTGTCTCGGCAGCAATGAATGGGATACCTTTCCTTGAAGACTCCTGTACGCATATCTGAGACTTATCAAAAGATTGCCATTTCACACACATTTCCTTTCTTCGCGGCCACCTTCACGCGCACGTAAATTACACACATACCTCTCCTTCAGTACCTCATGTCTCTCGGAAGGGGAATGATAACGCGGGTCTTTATCAGGACGGCTGTGCGATATGGAAGGTGCCGGATATTTCCTGCCACTGGGGCAGGACAGGGCCGTTATTTGCTCTCTCTCTGATTATTGGACAGGAAAATGATAAGCTCAGAGGAAACGATGTCTGATAAAGAATATATATTTGAGTGTGCACATCCCTGCGCATGTTTATGCTTAGAAGGTTCAGTGGGAGTGAATGAAAAAGTGGTTGGGTCATTGGGTCATAACTACATTGTGTCTTGGCAAAAGAAATTATTTTTCTTATTAATTATCTCGATGGGATATATACAGTGGTGGCCAAAATTATTAAAACACCTGACAGATCTAAAAATATTGACCTTTTTTTTTTTTGCCTACAAAACATGATTTCATTTCAAGATGTTCATGAAACATGCCGATGGTTGCTCTGAGCACAACAATATACCAAAAAATTAATATTTGGTGTGTCCACCTTTTGCAGCAATTACAGCAGCACATCTCTCTGGCATAGTGTCAGTAATGTTATCCCATGCCTTCTGCAACTCAAGCCAAAGGCTTTCCTTTGAATGTACAATAGATCTGTCCAGTTTATTTTCCAACTCACCCCAAAATTGCTCGATGGGGTTGAGGTCCGGACTTTGAGGGGGCCAGTCCATCATTTTCAAAGTTACAGCAGATTCCTTCCGTCGCAGGTAGTTCCGGCAATAGTTCATTTTATGGGTATTATAAGGGCCAATTCAACAAAAACAACTAATTTCTAGTACAATTTGTATACTTTTTGTGCTTGCAAAATGTGTTTTTCCCAGCAATTGATTGTTCTTCACTCAGTGGTAATGGTAATTGGAATTGAGGTCAGCATGCCTGCAAGTGCATTCTGGGATACTGTCGAGTGTCCTCAGAGAACACTGATATGGTGTATATAGAGGTTCAAACTTTTTAGCTTCATTTATTTTCTATGGATTTGAATTATTGATGGTACGTTAGGTTTTTATTCATCATAACTGAATGTCAGCGTGTATGATTTACGTATTTGTCTTTTTCTCACTCCCTTGTCCAACAACGGCTCATCTTTCAGACTTCAGCCCCCTCAGGCTGTGATCAAACAGCACAAACAATGAACAAAATACGGCAAGAGAAGACACTTGAATATTCACACTAACAAATGAATGCCTTCAGGGGGTGGGGGTGCTGGGCATATAATAGGCCATTGTTTTCATTTTGTGTTCATCCTAAACGGGGTCCTTGTGTTATGTGAATGAGTTCAGATGTGTGATGAACAGTGTGATGGCCAGCAATGTGCTTTTTTTAGTTTAGCTGCTCTTTTCTGTGGATTGTTACAGTTTAACAAACAATCAATTGCTGTGACGTGTCTTTATTTAGATGTGTGACCTCTCTACGCTTGGGCTGTACAATCTGTCTTTTCCAATTGGTTATATGTAAATGCTTTGTAAGAAGAAAATAAGCCCTGCGCGCGCACACACACACACACACACACACACACATATACTATACATCTAAAGCTCACTTTATATATACATACACAAATATATACATTTCTGTAGCTTGCATATTAATTAATTAATTTTTGTTTTAGTTTTATTTAATTTAATTTGATTTTCTTTTTGGTTAATGTTTGTTTTATACTGTTAAACATTGGAGCGCATGCATTTGCTCAGTATTATTTTTCTGCAATTTTTACTTTTAGATTACCTTGGACTTCATCTAATGTAACTTTGTTGCCATGTTGCACTATTGGTTGGATAAGGATAGTGTGAAAATGTCAAAAAGCCATTTTGACGATTAGAAAATATCTCTGGGTGTATTCTGTGAATGCATCAGCACTAACTGCCCTTTCACTGCTTTAGACAGGAAGTTCTTCCACGCAATCTCACACGCACAACTTATTCATTCAGCATTTCGTCTCAGCGGTCAATTAGCTGGTGCTTCAGCCATCTACGTGTCAGGGGTAATGCGGGCTACTGTAGCGTGATTCCAGATAACAGGCGTGCGGTTTGGCGTGCTGTGACAGAGATAGACATCATATAATCATCCGACTCCTGCTCACAGGCCATGCTTTGGCTTGGAGAATCTACCGCTGCAATATGTTTATGTTCATTCTTCGTGCTGCAAAATAAACCATCTTCCATCTGCTTATGCTTGCAACAATGGCTGACCCGTGTCTGACCCAGGAATGGAGGCGGCCCTTTAGCAGATGTGGATATTGTGTGCGAATATTGTTAGCTATTGAATGAAACTGTATGTATAGTGGAAACGCGTGCGTATATTGTTTGTTTGTTGTCAGCAGGACTGTTTGCGCTCCATGGGCTTTACGTCCTCTCCTGCATTCATGTGTCGTTAGGAAGCGCCGGGTCTCCAAGTGTGTGTGTGTGTGTGTGTGTGTGTGTCTTGTTAACAATCGTTGGATTTATGTCCCAGAGTGTGTGCCTGTCCTCTCTGAAGGATTGTTTGCTTGTCTGTGTGTGTTTTGCATCCTCGTTTGTCCTTGTCCTGTTGCATTATCCGTGTATGTGTTATTCTGATTTTGTTTCTACTCAGCATGTTCGTGTGTGCGTGTGTGTGTGTGGTTTTTATATAATAGTGTTGAGTGTCAAGATTGTGTGTGTGCGCTGTGTAGTGAAGTTAAGGGGTCGGGGACTCTGTCTGTCCCTCTAATGGGCTCTTTCATTGCTTTCCATTCAGCAGTGCGGTGTGTGTGAGGGATTATGGGGGACTGTAGTGGCTGCTTGTTAAAACTGAAGAAAAGAGTCTGGGTGTGTCGATTGGATTAACTTGTTTGGGCTTATTAAGAGGGGAGACGCACAGGCCTTTTAAACGCACTGCATGGGGCTCTCTGTCTCACACACACACACACTCACACTGAGCTGGCAGGTCACCATTCAATTAGGAAGAGAAGCCCCCCTCCTCTCCGTCCCCTCGTCTTTCGCAGATAAATGCAAACCTTTTTTCCTTTCTCCCTCCTTTGCATCAGTGTACATACATTCCCTGTAGGCCGAGCCTGTATTGGTCATAATGGAGGATTTTATAGACAGGAAATCAACTTTTAGCCATCATGCTTTTTGTCTTAGGTTCTTTTAGCCTCACTAACACCTCTCTTCGTTCTCACCTTCCCCTTACTTTCCAGCCTATCGATCTATTCGGCTCTCCCACAGAAGTGCACTTCAGAGAATTCAGGGGGCTCAGGCCAGCGTGAGGTTAATTCGCTTGCCAGAGATCTCGGCATGCATCAGACAAACTAAGTGCGTGTCTACCTGAAACTGTATATTGTTACAGGTTCAAAAGCACTTTCATTGCGGAAGCTGATTTATGCACAGGGTACTTTGACTTAAGCTGCATGTCTCAGTCGGAGATTTCAGAGTGTCTTTGTCCTAAAAAGTTGTATTGTAGTTTGTCGGTTCACACTGAAAGCAAAAATGCCGCATGGCGCCACCCAATCGCAGTCAATCAGAACACTTGCAGTTGTGTAAAACAAGATGTTAGCCCTACAAGAAAAACTGGCAGCAAGTGCATTGTGAATCTAGCAATGCCCACTATATTGGTACCATATCAGGTATCATCCTTTTTTTTTTTTTTTGCGTATGTGTATTGTTTTTTATAGAATAGTTTTTCTCATTCATCTAATTTTTACATTACCTTTGGCTCCATCCAATGCACGCTTAAAGGTTAGGGTCTTAAAATTTATATCCATTTTACATACTATACATGCCTAAATTAACTTTAAGAAATTTAAAATAATTGACTCGTTTTTAAGGTTTTAATTTAAATTTTAGACACAATAGTGCTGAATTTTAATATAATATTTTAATAGGATATTTTAATTGCATATGCTCATTTATCCAATATTTGCATTTAGATTACCTTTACACTCACTTAATAGTTAAGCACAAAGATTAAACCTTATGTTTATAGATTTGTACAATAAAATGAATAACACTGTTAAAAGTAATGGTAACACTTTACTGAAAGCTTTTATGTATAACACATTATAAAAGTAGTTTTAATCCATTAATTATGCCTTGTAATGCACCTTATAATGCATTGTACAATCTCATGAATAATTGTAACCAGTTAATACATTATAACACTTACCAATTCATTAGAGATGCACCGATCGATCAGCCAGGGATCGGAATCGGCCGGTTTTCCTCATGATCGGCCCGGATCGGTGATCGGTCGGTCAGTCTCACTTCTTTCTGATTCCGAGCCGATCCGTTTTGTTACCAGCGGCACAGGCAATAACGTCAGCCGCGCATTCTCGCTCTCTTCTCTCCGACGACCCCTTCTCTCTCACACACGTCTCATTCGCTCCGGTTAAATAATATTGGATCCGTGGATAAACTCTTAAAGGGACCACAGTCCAATATTCCTGCTGCTGTCTGTCATGTTAATCAAAGAACAAAAGACAAAGAAATCACTTTCTGCACTTGACTGAATACGTTTTATTACTTTAAATGGTAAGCATTAATCTGTATTTAATTTTTACAATGAAGACTACAGAAATTAAAGTAATCAAATGTAAAATAACACTGGGTGTGTTATTTTGCATTTAATTACTTTAATTTCTGTAGTATTTCTTACCTGAATAAAAACTTACTTAACCTGAAAAACTTAGTTTCATAGCTCTCTTTATTCTATTGCATTTATTTGTGCTGCTGTTTGCAATTTTTTTGTGTTCTTATTTTATTACTGAGCAATCGGTGCATCTCTACAATTCATTGTTACGCTATGCATTTTAAATTCGGTTATAATTATTTATGACAAGATATAATGTATGCATCTCTACATGTGAAATAGTTTTAACAGTGTTTAAAACAACTTTCACTGTGTGAATTGTAATGTGGTTCATAGAGATGCATTTAGTTTTAAAATCATGTTGCACTGAACCCTTGTTAGGTCTGAATTCTCTGAACACACATTTTGCAACCTGAGCCTTTACCCTAACCAAGGGATTTAACTCCAGGATGTCTATGAAGTCGGTGTGGCTATAAGGCTTAAGATGAAAATCATATGCTAAATAACATCAAACTAAATCCATGCTGTCATGGTTTTAGCCATGCAAGCACAAGTTTCTTGTAGTGGTGCAAGAGTTCAGTCGCACTGTTTGCGTGAGGTTCATTCCCTATGAATGGCTTATAAAGCCTCTAGATTTATGATATAACAGCGATTAACCGAGAATTTGCAAATATGTAATGTGGCTCATATCTCAGGAAGCACACACAAGTGCAATTGCGGAAATCTTCCAGCATTTGCTGTTGGCAGAAGGCAGAGAACAATGAGGATTGCATGTATAGTGGTGGAGATTTTATTGGTTTTGCAGTTGATTTAATCAAATGCATTGATAAGCACATGCTAGCTGACGTGGCTGCACAATTTCAAAGCGCATGCCTGTTTGCTATAAATAAATATTGACAGGCAGACAGACAGACCTGAGTCGCTTGTCGATCTCGCTCTCATTCTCTGCTCAGTTCCTCATCATCTGCTTGCATTCACATTCAGATTTTTGGAAACAGAGTCTCAGGAAGGGCTAATCCATTTCCCCGCTGTGACCGAAAGCCATTGAGGAGAGCGAGAGAGAGATGTTTACCGATGAGCTGCGATCTTTAAATCACACAGATTTCACGTCAATAAAACGGAGTGATTCAGCACACTCTTGGATTGCATGTTTTCGGTTGTTGTTCGCAGTTTCAGGATTTGTTCCCCTCTGAAAGTCTGACTGACAAGATGGGTGGTAAAGGGTTGTCAGACGTTCTTGCTGAGCTTCAAGATGTTTCTGCTTCAGTTTAATCACGTCACCACCTGAAGAGCTGTAATTTGCACAGTTGCCCTCTGGCACGACTTGATTTAGCCAAGTAGTACATGTTCCTAGATCTTTTGTTGGTGCATAGCCCTAGTTGAACCCAGAACCCTAACCAATCGGGGGGATGATGGGGTAAGAATGTTGTACAAGCCCTTAACCCCAGCTGTAAGCCTAATCCTAAAACCTGATTGGTTGATACGAATGCTGTTCCAGAACAACAAGGATATTGATCCGGGAACATGTCTTACCTACTTAGGCAAACCATATTAAACATTTCACCAAGGTTATTATGCTTTGAAATGTTCATTTCTATTTTATTTTCATTTTATCGGTCTTTATTTTACTTAGTTTTTCACTCAATCACTGATGGTTTTAGTGTAGTTTTTTCTTTAATAGTTTTCTAGATTCAGTTTATTTAGTTTTTATTTTGGTTTTAGAATTTTAGGTCTGCCAAAGTTAATGCACTAAATGTTTCAATTAAAATTTTTGCTATCTAACCTCCGTAAAGTTTTCACATTTTGTAATATAGCATGTTTTAGAAAAACTAAACCTAAAATTGTCGCCTTTTTTATTTTTTAGCTATTTTTAGAGTACTGAAACCATTTTTTTATTTAGTTTCAATTTCGCCCATTGTTTTGTTTTGTTTTGTTTTTTTAGGTAAAAATAGTTTTCATTTAGGGTTTTGTGTGTTTGTGATTTTTATTATTTTTTTGGTTTGATTTAGTTTAGTTTCATTTCCTGGGCCACAGTAAGTCATGTAGGAGCAAACACAACATTAGCCGTAATATTCCATATATCATAAAATTAACCTTGATGTCTATATTAAGTTTAGGAAATCATTGTAATTGCTTAACGATTGACAATCAGATGTGCTGTAAAACAAAGTATGATACGTTTGCACATTTGTGCTGAAATCAAAGTCCTGATCTAGTTCCATCTGGGCTTGTACCCAAAAGGTTGCAATTTCGAACCCTCCTTTGCGCCCTTGAACAAGGCACTTCTCCTAAAGTTACTCCAGCAGGATTGTTCCTTTAACTTTACTTTTACTTTTACTTTTAGTCATTTAGCAGACGCTTTTATCCAAAGCGACTTACAAATAAGAAAATGTAATTAAAACTGAAAGCTAAAACTCTATAAATATTATATATATACACATTTAAGAAAATAAAAGAAATGAAATAAAAATGACAAATGCATACAACAACATTTCAAAACTAAAACATTTAAATGAAAACAAAAAAAATAAAGCTAAAAACAATTCAAAATATTAAAAGAACAAAAGGTATGAGTATAATAATGATTCTAACATAACACTAAGCCAAACACCAAAAAACAACTACATGTGTATGTACAGCCACACACACATATACATATACATGTACATATATATAAATACATTCAATATATATATATATTATTTCATTTCCATTTTGTATGCTGAAGTACTGAAATAACTCAAATTAAATAAAAGTAAAACTTAATAAAAAGCCTATATAGACATAATAAAAAAACTAATAAAATGACAACATGACTACAACTGTAACTAAAACTAAAATAGATAACTAATACAAATCAAACTACAGTAGTTTATCAGTAATCCTAAAAAAATAACACTGAGGCAAACACACATGCTAAAATAACAACAACTTACTGACACATAGTAAGAAATAGTTTATAAAAACCTGAAACAGAAGTGGAAAGAGGAGAGATAAAAAGCGATACTTATGTCCTTTGCCGGTGTCGTCGCACGGTAGAGTCGATGGTCTTTACACTCTTCGGTCTTACCACGACCGCAGCCGCGACCGCTTCCGCGGTAAACTAAGCCTTTTTTTATTCGTTTAACAAAACTCAAATTGAATTCAGCTGGACACACTTTCCTGTTTATCACAACAAATGGCCAAGCAAAGCGCACGACACTGACAAGGTACGCGATACAGTACGAGACCAAACGCCATTTCGGCACGTCTCCACAGTAAACAAAACAAGCGTTTCCACTTAACTTTTTAACTTCCCATTAGACTGTCTTTGCTAGTCTGAGAGTCGGCTGGTGGGTGGCAGCGCTGCCTAAAACATAGTCAGATGGTCCTATAACGCGTTCTCCAACAGAGCTGCTGTTTCCTGTGTCGACTGTCTGGCAGCACGCCCCGTTTTCTCCTCTTCCTCTGGAGCGAAAGAGCTGAAGATGGAGGGAGGCAGAGCAGGAACGCAGCCAGAGATTTATGGCCCGGGGGGAGATTGATTACGCCCGTCACTGGCCCTGATGTGCGCTTGGCATTTGCCCCCCACCCGACTCATCAGCATGTTACACATACACCCACACACAATATGGACATTTACACTCCAAGCAGAAACTCCTGGAAACCGCCTCGAGACCTTTTTGGGCAAAACACCATCCCAGTCGCCATCTGAACTGCAGACAGGCTCTCTTTTTCTCTTTTGACATCCGCATAATTTAAAAAAAAAAACACCTCGGAAGTGTTTCAGCAGGTCAGCGCAGGGTTTTGTTCTTACCGTGTGTGTTGTGAGCAGTGGTGGGTGCTTTATTCCTCTTGTGACTGAAGGAAGTGTTAGGCTGTTGATGGATGGGTGCTGTGGGATGGCCAGGAATGATGGGGCTGCTGGATTCCCATGTGATGCAGCAGGTGTGTGTTTGTAATTCAGCCCACAGAGCCGAGAGGCAGCTGGAGCAGCATTAAACCTCCACCTCACATACTTGTCTGTGTGTGTGTGTGTGTGTCCTCCTCCTGTGCTTCACAGGTGTGAGTTGAAGAACTGAATAAAAAAATATGTATACACATTGGAGCCTTGGCCTAGTGGTTGGCGCTTGTGCTCTGACACATGCGAGTTTGAATCTGGCATTTCCTGATCCTTTTCGTATTTAAGTTTAGTTTAGTTTTATTTTAGTTTACACTTTTATTTAATTATTTTTATTTATACTTTTGAAAATAATTCTTTTATTAATACTTTTAATATTTATTATTTTATTTATACTTTTTTAAATTATAATGTTATTGATAGTTTTCATATTTAAACTTTCATTTTTATTTTTATTTATGCTTTTAAGCAAGTGTAATTTTACTTTTACACTTATTTTTATTTGTAATTTAAAAATTAAATTTTTATAATTGTATTAATTTTATTTTTATGTTGTTAAAAATATAAATGTATAATTTTACTGATCATTTATTTATTTAGCAAACAAATACAGATAGATAAAGAAATATTTAGATACTTTTATTATTTAAACTTTTTATTTAGTTTTTTAAATATTTTTAAAAATAAACATTTGTAATTTTATTAATACTTTTATATTTATTTTATTTATTATTTTAAAAACATAAATATTTATAATTTTATTAATACTTTCAATATTTACATTTTTTATGATTTAAAAAAAAAAAATTCTAATTTTAAAAATATTTTATGTGCTATAACCTCTAGTTCCCAAATTACTTTTTATAATACTGTTTTTCCATCTAAATCAGTATAATTCCTGCACATCTTGCTTATTCTGACTACATCACTAACAATTAAATTTTTCTTCATTTTGCAGGTCGGCCTCGGCAAAAAAGTGTCTGTAGAATCATACCTGCGTCTGCGCAGTCATGCTGGCCTGTCTGCAGAGGAGGCAGAACCCTGCACCCCAGCACGCCACGGCCGTCTGCAGCAGCAGCAAGAGTCTTGAGCCAACACAACACATCAACCGCAAATGTGAGCAGAGTTTAGATTTCTTGTTTATTTCTGGTTTTAGATTAATTTGATCATAAATGACAAATACAAACGGTCGACAGCAAACTGGTTTGTCTTGCTGATTGCTGGCACAGCATATTAGATTTTCTTCCTTCTGATAGGACCGAACACTCAGACTGAATAACTAAATGTGACTGTGTAGTTAGGCACTGACGGCATTGAGGATGAGTTAAATGAACTTTGACAATAGACTCTTCTTTCACACTGTTCTATTAACAGAGCTTTTTATGTCAGCGTGAATGAAGCACATTCATGACCCCTGAAATGTTCACATCACATTAATTTCATGCCCCAAGAAGCTTCACTCCACTCACAGTGGCATTGTTTAGACATAAATAGTTAACATCTTGTTTTTCGCAGCCTTGATTGGAGCGCTGCTTGCTTTTGTCCTTGTGCTTGAGTCTGTCTGTTCTCCCCTCCTATAGTATTTTATACTCCACTCTACTGTAGTGTACTCTGCTGCAGGGGTTTTTGATGCCAAGGATCGAGAAATACAGTCGTCCCCTTGAATAATTGAAGAATTGGCTTTTATATTCTCATTGTACTAAAGCAAATTGTTCAAATATTAGCTGTAAAATATTCACTTTTTAAATGCCGATTTTTCATTTTTTAACTGTTGCTTTTGCTCTCAATAGAATAAAATATCAACAATTATTTTACCAATTTTTTTATCAGTCTTTAGAAAACTGAAATTAAATTCAAATCTATTAAATCTAAATTATTAGATTTATTACATCTAAATTTTGTTTTGAAATTAAATTAAATCTTGTCGAATTGGTTGAATGTAAATAAATAAATGAATACCAATATCTTAACTGCCCTTGTTCACTTTAACAGCTTTAATAACACATTTTACAAACAATAATAAATCAATAAAATATAAATTATCAAATGTTTTACAGACCTCCTAGTACCCTCTTATGTCTAGAAAAGCCCTAGTTTGGAGAACTCCTTTTCTACTGCACTTTAACCTGCTCTGCTCTAGTACATTATACTCAACTTAGCCTCTACCTGTCTATGTGCAATTCTGTGTGGAATGTCTATGGAAGGTCTTGTTGACCATATATGGATCATTTGTAGAGTGTTTGTCTTCATTGTTCAATAACCATTGAATCAGCAAGAATTAAAGACTTTACTGCTGAGGTTCCCTGCCACGGCTTCAAGGCTTCTAGCTCGAGGTTAGCTAAACATTTGCAGTGGTGTATGTCCTTACCGACTTACCTGTATGCAAATAAACACATGCTGAAACAAATCTGCTAATTTTCCATAAGTCGGTTTCACACATATGCACGAGTAACCCATGTAGAACAGATCCTCTGGTCGCCACACTGTGTATTTGTGTACATTTTCATGTGTATGTCCATGTTTGTTCAGGGTTTGTAGGAATTTTACAGACTGACAAATCTCATTCTGGCAGGCTCTGAGATTAAAGAAATGTTTTGGGGTTTTTTTCCGACCGAAGATCCCAGGGCTCTGCTTTAAGCTTCAGATTAGACTTAAACTGAGGGAGCTCTTCCTGTAATGAGAAGGAGAGAAGAAAGGAAAGAATAGAGAGGAAGAGGGAGATGTCCTTCTTTTAGAACATTCCATATGCTTTCGGTTCTGTTTTGTTGGTGTGGCAGTATTCCACATGCACAAGCTGATTATAGTGAGGACAGGCAGATGAGCTGAGGAACTTCTAACCATTATCCCTTAGGTTCAGCTCTGAGCTCAGAGCAGCTTAAAGGTAATAGGATGGCATCGTCCTCCTGCTGCTCTCTGATCAGCGTGGCATCGTTCTGCTTTCACCTTCTTGGCAAACAGGAAAAGGTCAAAGGGACAGCTTTTTTGGGAAAAGACATCCATGGGCACCTGCTGCCGTTGTCTGAGATGTTTCTGTTGTGAGGTTTTAAGAATGCGTGCGTGTATGTTTTGTAAAAGAGTGAACTTTGAGAACAGGAAGTGAAAGAACTTGACTGGCGCAATAGAAATGAATGAATAAGTGAGTAAGTGAGGGCGGATGGACGGATGGAGAAGCAAAAGGATGGATGAATGAATGTATGATTGAATAGGTGGATGGATGGATGAATGAATGAGTAGATAGATGGATGAATAAGCATATTGATGGATGAATGAATACATGAAGGAGCAGAATGGATGAATGAATGAAGGAATGAGTGGATGGATGGATGGATGGATGGATGGATGAAAGGAAGAATGGATGAAGAAGCGGATGGATGGATGGATAGATGGATGGATGGATAAGAAGCAGATGATAGATGAATAGATAAGTGGATGGATGGATGGATAAGCATATCGATGGATGGATGAATGAATGCGTGAAGGAGCAGAATGGATGACTGAATTAATTAATGAGTAGATGGATGGATGAAGAAATTGATGGATGGATGGATGATTGAAAGATTGAATAAGTGGATGGGTGGATGGATGGATAGATGAGTTATTGAGTGGATAGATGGATGAATAAGCATATTGATGGATGGATGGATGGATGAATGAATGCATGAAGGAGCAGAATAGATGACTGAATGAATTAATGAGTGGATGGATGGATGAAGAAATTGATGGATGGATGATTGAAAGATTGAATAAGTGGATGGATGGATGGATAAGAAGCAGATGATGGATGAATAGATAAAGTAGTGGATGGATGGATGGATGGATAAGAAGATGGATAATAAATGCAAAGAGTTTTTAACAAGAATTTTGGCTTGAAATGTGACATGGTGATCATTAACGAACTTTGTGGGAATGCCACTAGGGTGACCAAAGAATATAATTTCCGTTTTCTTTTCGTTTAGATTAAGAAAATGTGATGATATCCAGATTTTTATGTCTTCCATACACTCCATTAGAGGGCCCAGGGTGATGTTACCCGAGTGTTTAAGGGGCAAATAAATCTGGGTGTCATCGGCATAGCAATGAAAAGATACACCATGCTTTCGGAAAATAGAACCCAATGGGAGCATATATAAAGAAAAAAGGGTAGGAGCTAGTATAGATCCCTGCGGAACCCCCCATGGGAGATTGGCATGTTATGAGCTTGTGCTCTACTGCGGCGATCTCTCAATCAAAAGCAAATGGACGCCAGGAAGAGTGAGTGAGTGAGTGTGTGAGACAGAAAGAGAAAGAAAGATCCATTGTCCATTCAATGGATGAATGGGCAATCCAAGTGGAGGTATAAATGTTGTATAGATAAAGAAGTTTCAACGATCAATGATTTTGCATGGAAAAGAAAAAAAAGAAGAGAAAAGAGATGGAGACCGCCATGTTTGATTTAAATTGATTCCCTCCCTCCAATTTCAGCAGGATTTAGCCACTTCCTTTCTAGACTTCTTATTGAGAAGCAGTCAGTAGGGGTCTGAGGCTGAAATCAATAGCAAAAGAACAGTTTCTTTCTCTTTCTGTCTCACACACTCACTCACTCACTCTTCCTGGCGTCCGTTTGCTTTTGATTGAGAGATCGCCGCAGTAGAGCACAAGCTCATAACAATAAGTAATAGACCTTTGTGCGTGTCATTGATTAGAGTATCTGTGTCTGCGCTGTGGTTTCAGTATATATGGACTGCACCGTCTGGTCTGGAGCTGCAGACAGGTGTCAGGCTTTGGACGGAGAGAGAGGCCAGTGTGTCTGGAGATGATGAAGGTGGACAGGTTCCTGCTTTCTGTCCTCCTCAGATCCGGCATGAGTAGAGAGAGAGGATTTGGGAGGGTATTCAAATAACTATAAAGTAAAAGCCCCCTTCTGCATGCAGATGCCGAGCGCCTGCACAGTTCATTGATGCGACTCCCATTAAAAAATGCCTCATACCCTCAATAAAAAAGGGACTTAACTGGCTCCAGCATCAGCTGCGAGTGCTCCGATCGGCCCGCCAGACAATCAATTTCCCCAGAGTGCATGGAGCTTAGCAGGCGAGAGAGAGAGGCGGGAGATAGGAAAGGAGGTTGTTTTCATTATCACACCTCTTTCCCTGTCTGAGCAGAAAGAGAGCTCAAAAAAACGAGAGAGAAAGTCAGGCGAGTTGCAAAGTGGAGGTAGCGAGAAACCGAGAGAGATAGCGAGCGACGTGCTTTTTAAAAAGCCGTTGACCGCCTGCCCTTAAAAATATCGTATTAGATTAGCTTCAGTGAGGAGGCCTTTTGAGTTATCCCCCTTCTAGCCAAGAAATGAAAAAGAAACGCCAGGCATTAGTTAAATTATAAATCACAGCCGCTTGCTTTCAGCATGCCTAAATTCTCGGAGTATGTGGCGGCACTCTCGCGTGTCAGGGCTTGTCGTTCCTAATTAAATTTCCCTGTTCGGGTGACATTTGTAGCTGTCGTGCAGCCCCCGCCAGTGTCTGTCTGCCAGTAGCTTAGATGGCGACATGAAAGTCTGAGCGGAGGGCAGATCCCCCTTCATCACTGAGCACCCTGGGGACAGGAGCACCGGGGCCGGACACATCACAGCCACTCCGACGCTGACCTCCGCAATGCATTCTGGCTGCTTTTCTGCCTTTCTTGCTTTCGTAGCTCGTTCTTTCCTTCACACCTTCTTTTGCTCTTTCACTCTCTTTTTCACGTTCTTTTGAATATTCCCTGCTCCTTTATTAGTTCCAGCCCTTTCTTTCTTTTCCTCTTTCTTTCTTTTTCTCTTTTTCTTTCTTTCTCTTTGTTCACGTTCTTTTCTTGTTTTGTTTAACTTTTTTCACACTTTCAATTTATTTTGCATATATTTTCCCTGCTGTTTAATTGGTTTCTTTCTTTCTTTCTTTCTTTCGCTTGTTTACTTTCTTTTCTTCCGTTTTATTTAACTTTTTTCACACTCAATTTATTTTGTATATTTCCTGCTGTTTAATTACGTTGCTGTTTTGTTCTTTCTTACTTTTTGGTCTCTCACTTTCTTTTTCTTTCTTTTTTTCTGTTCACTTTTTCTCTCTTCCACTCATTTTTCTTTATTCTTTAATTCACTCTCTCATCCTTTAATTCTGTACTTCATTCTTTTGCTCAATTTCTTTTCTCACTCTTTTTCATAATTTCCCTCTTGTTCACTCTAGTTCTTTCTCTTTTGCTTTTCTTTGTTTTCTCTTTATCTTTAATTTTTTTGTTCACTCTTTTGCTTTCATTTGCTCAGTATTTAATTTTCTATCTCTTGCTTTTTCTTTACTCTTTCTAATCTTGCTCATTTTCACTCGTTTGCTCAGTTAATTTTTTCCTCTTTTTGCTTTGCCTTTTTCTTGCATTTTATTTTTTCCTTCTTTCCTTCCTTCCTTCCTTTCCTCCTTCATGTAGATTGCATGCTAATGTTACACATGATCCATTACACACACTCACCTGTGTAAGGTGTCTGTGAGTGAGTGCTTCAGGTCCAATCACAACACTCTTCACCCTCTACCCTGAGCCACAGCAGGCATTGGCAGCCAATCAGATGCACATATGGCACTGTGACATCATTTGCAGGGTCACAACATCCAATCCGGTAGAGAGAGATTATCACCTCTGAAGGCCTGATGGGAAAGATTTGAACCATATGAGAAGCAGAAGTCAGTATCATACTGACAAGACGTCAGAATTAGACTGAGCTTTAGTTCTCACATTAATGGCTAAGGGTTGTGGAAGGGTCATGAAATGTTGATGCCTGCCAGAATGTCTTTGTTTCAGCAGTGCTCCTCCAGTCCAGCAGGGGTCACCACACAGAAAACAAATCACATTTGCCACAAGATATTTAAACATGCTTACAAGGGCAACTAAAAGGTCACCTTTAGCCTTAGTTTCTACTCTGCCCTTTTTCACCTTTTTACATTGATTGACAGCTACCCTCAGGCCCTGTGTCTGCGGGGATTTGGATTTTTCCTCATTGTCATGATTCTGAGGCATGATAGTTTATTTTAGTTGGTGCCCTTTAGGGCTTACATTTCCCATGATGCGCAATTAGCATTCATATTAATATCAATAATTGACTAAAAAACCTTTGATTGTCACTGCCTAGTGTTATTTGTATCCAATCCCGCAGTATTCTTTGCAACCCAGGGTTGCAATTGGCCGATCGGCCTGCCAGCATCCTGCAGACACACCCAGAGGCTCATTTCCGGGCACTGCTGGGAACCCACCAGCTTTTCCACTCATTCTGTGCCCATCCTGGGGCTTTGGGTGCCACTGGCGTAGAGGGCAGAGCAGGGTGGGGAAGGGGGCCTGGTATGCTAGCGGCTGTTGCCGTGGCTTTGGCAGACGTAAGCGAGATGCCCTTTAAGCTGGCGCGTGGGCCTCCCAGGTGTATGTACGGGTTGGAAGGAGGTAGAGAGGGAGGGCAGGGGAGGAGGAGGAAGAGGTGGAGGGGATCCAGGGCTCCTAGAGCAGCTGAGGAAATGAGATCACACTCGGAGACTGACCTTCCATTGGGGCTGGGAGACAGGTTAGAAGATGCAGAACATGAGTGCACACACTGTGATATCTGCCTGTCTCCATCTCATATTTATTCATCCGTCTGTCCGATCACTCTCTTTCTGGATGACTGACCTTCTGTTTGTCTATTTTTCTGTCTATCTTTATCTCTATCAATCTTTCTTTCTACCTGTCCGTCTGTCTTTATCTGTCTTATTTATCTGTATATGTCTATATTAGGGCTGCCACTAACGATTATTATTTTTATTTTTCGATGAATCTATCAACTAATTTATCGATTAATCTAAACGATTAATTTCCCACAAATAATCAACCATTTTACTTAAGAATATTTTATTAAACTATATTTTATTAAACCAAATGAAATCCAAATTTCTATGAAATCCTTTTTTTTTAAAGCAAAAGTAAAGTGCAACATAGAGTGCAAGAAGCAAGTGTCCATCTCATAGTCCAAATCACTGAAATCAAAGTTCAGTATTATAGAGAAAAAGTGACAACATATCCACGTGTTCTAGTCTACTAATAATAAAATTTAAATCAAAAAAACACTTTTTAACACTTTTTATTTACCAGAAATGTTATTTACCAGAATTTATTTAGGAGAAAAATGTAAATGTGCAGTATTTCTGAAAAAAAAAAAAAATTTTTTTAAATAAAATCAATTAATTGGAGAATTTAATTGAACCATTAAAATGGAATCCAGAAATAATGGAAAACAGAATTTGGTAAAGATAAAACTGTAAAACTCAATTAATTAGACAGGCTTTTTGATTAATAAAAATAGATGTAAGCAATAAATCATATGGTTTTATTGAACGAAACTGTAAAAATACATAATGTATTATAAACAATAGAGCTAATGTACATCACGCATTATAACAAAGGCCTGCAGAAGGCGCCAACGATGACGATTGTTTTTACACATTGCTGTGCGATCTAAT
>NW_015639805.1:504701-512813 GCF_001515625.1 Sinocyclocheilus rhinocerous
ATCTAAACGATTAATTTCCCACAAAATAACAATTTTACTTAAGAATATTGTATTAAACTATATTTTATTAAACCAAATTAAATCCAAATTTCTATGAAATCCTTTTTTTAAAGCAAAAGTAAAGTGCAACAAAGTGCAAGAAGCAGGTGTCCATCTCATAGTCCAAATCACTGAAATCAAAGTTCACTCGGTATTATAGTGTAAGAATGACAACATGTCCACGTGTTCTAGTCTACTAATAATAACATTATAATCAAAAAACACTTTTTAAAGGAGTATTTACCAGAAATATTATTTACCAGAATGTATTTAGGTGAAAAATGTAAATGTGCAGTATTTCTTTTCTTTTTTTAAAATAAAATCTATTAATTGGAGATGCTTTTGATTATTAAAATTTAATGGAACCATTAAAATGGAATCCAGAAAATAATGGAAAACAGAATTTGGTAAAGATAAAACTGTAAAACTCAATTAATTAGAAAAGGCTTTCTGATTAATAAAATTTAATTTAACCATTAAAACAGAGTATAGAAAAATGAAAATGGAAAAAAACTGAATTTGTAAATAAAACGGATTTCATAGGGCCCTATAATTATAATTAATTTTATTGTGGTAATAAAAATAGATGAACAATAAAGTGAACAATAGCCTTTAAAATTACTTAAAATACATATATAATAGCAATGAGGCAATAATAATTAGTTCAAAATAAAGTATCAAAAGCAAGAAATCATATGGTTTTATTGAACAAAACTGTTAAAATACATAATGTATTATAAACAATAGAGCTAATGTACATTATGTTTTATGTATTATTACAACAAAGGCCTGCAGAGGGCGTCAACGGCCTGATGATTATTTTTACACATTGCTGTGCGATCTAATACTCTATATGCATTTCTCTCTCTATCTATCTATCAATTAATCTATCTCCCTCAATCTTTTTCTATGTATATTTCTCTCCATTTCTCTATATATATCTGTCCTCTATCTTCTCTATATATTTCTCACCATCTGTCTAACTCTCTTTATGTCTTTTCTATATGTGACCCTGGACCACAAAACCAGTCATAAGGGTCAATTTTTTGAAATTGAGATGGCGGGGGGCTGGGGGGTGTAGTTAGAGGGTGTGCCTGAAGCGTGAATCCTTATAAGGCATGGAAAACAAAAAACGATTCCTAACACCGTGTCTACACCGGACGCAAGCGGCGCGGCGCGACAAAATACTATAGAACCACTGATCTATAAGAGATTCATTATATATAGATCAGTTTATAGAACTCATTATAATCAGTGATGCTGTCAATACTGGATGCAACGTGGCGCGACATGCCAAATCCCCGACAGTAAACTGCTGCCTATTTATGACGTGCTGACACAAATTTCAAATTATTTTCAACGGTCGCATTGTAGCGTTCAGTGTAGACAGATTTTAGCTGATGCGGCGCGGAGCGGAGGGCGCGACATGACAACTGTTGCATCTGGTGTAAACACGGTGTAACGGTTGCTTGTTACATCACAGTAGGCTACATAAAATTTCACTTACCACATAAACAGAGTAAGGAGAGAAGACTGAGGATGATGACGAATGATTTGCAGATCCTCAGCACCACTGACAAACATATAGGGCGAATTCCAAACGGAAGTGAGCATATGCCCTAATCCCTTCGAAGGGCAGAGCCCTTTGAAGTGTGTTCTTTAATAAGGGTGTAGGGCATTACTGTCTTGTATAAGCATTTGGAACTCCCTTGGCGAAGGGAATGACTGACCAAATGTTACCTTGACAATGCTGTGCGTGCGTATAGCATTCTGCACTCCATCAATTGTTGCAAATAAATATTTCTGCTCATTATTATTATTTTCTTTAAATATTGTCTCACTGTCTTATTTACTATTAAACTTTTTCAAACTAAACGTGCTTAAACTTGCTTACACTGCCGTCTTAAATCATATATCTATCACTGACGAAAAATATTTTGTATCACATTAAAATAAAGACAAATTTAATCAGCCTATTCTACTTACGTTTGTATGTCTAAATCGTTTGTAAAGTCTAAATCAACCCCAACTTTGCTTTAAAATGCATCACATGATCACAAACGGAAATCACTTCCGTGAAGTGACCATCGCATGTTCCTTCACTAACGGACTTCTGGAAGGGCCCTTCATGAAGGGATTCAGTTGATCATTTTCGTTTGGAACGACCCTATAATCTTGTAAAATGTGTGGTTATTACTACCGCTCCATAGTATAAACAGAGTATGTGCGATCGCAAATCGTGAAAGTGAAACTAAAAAGCGATCATGCATTCAAAAGAAGTTTCAATGCCAGGTATAATAGCGGCTCCCTGATGCCCGAAATATATATGTAGTATAATTACCCAATGATGTAACCGCGAGGGAAAATATTGAAAAATATATATATTTTCCTCCCAACTCATATTTATTCCCTTTAGAGGTTCCGTATACACGTAATTTTCTTTCCGAACACCTTGGGATGCGGCGGATTGCGGGGGGTATGTGGGGGATCACGATGCCGGCTCAACATCGTGATGTCTATCAGCCATTGGCGATATACGATGGCATCATCTATCGGCCCAACCCTAGCCGAGATACAACTATTTGAAAATCTGGAATCTGAGGGTGCAAAAAAAACAAAATACTGAGAAAATCGCCTTTAAAGTTGTCTAAATGAAGTTTTAGCAATGCATATTGCTAATCAAAAATTAAGTTTTGATATATTTACGGTAGGAAATGTACAAAATATCTTCATGGAACATGAGCTTTACTTAATTAATATCCTAATGATTTTTTGGCATAAAAGAAAAATCGATAATTTTGTCCCATACAATGTTTTTTTGGCTATTGCTAAAAATATACCCCAGCGACTTAAGACTGGTTTTGTGGTCCAGGGTCACATATATTTTTCATTGTCTGTCTAACTCCCTGCATTTTGTCCATTTCTCTGTCCGTCTCTCCATCCATTTATCTGTCTCTCTTATTGAAAAGGAGCCATGTAATGTGTTATGAAAGAGGAGATTAGTGAAGAAAGACGGACAGATCATATTCACATGGTTCGTGTGTGTGAGAGAGAGAAAGACAGACAGTACGTGACGTGCTAAACTAACATTGTTGCTCCTTTGGGACCTTTAACATCAGTTAGAATAGCCTGCCTGACACACTCACTCTCCTCTGGGTAAAGAGAGTGTGTGCGCTAACAGCCTCTCTTGCAAATTAGTATCAGAAGCATTAGTATGAAAGACTCTGCGTGCTTGATTGGGTTTCTTGTTTCCTGTCCTTACACGTCTCTGTGGTCTAATATTCTAAAACACATTGTCAAAAAGCAAACAAAGACATGTTTAGATATAAATAAACAAGTATTGGAAATGAAAATAGATCTTGTTTGTATCTCGTTTGTGCAAATGCAATCCCTTTAGTGATTTGGCCATCTAGTGAAATTTTTACTAGCATGCTGATTTATGGCTCAACGGTCAATGACTTAATGTGGTTTTACCAGCGCTTGTGTGTGTAAGGTGTTTAATATTCATTTTGAAGCAGTGGAGACCTTGTTTCCTAAATGAGAGAGCAGAAGGGTTGAGACTTGCTCCAGGCTAGCTGCAGGCAGCCCTCCTTTTCTATTTACCTGCAGACTCGCACTGTGAGATCTCCTTCGGCCTGTCAGGACACACACACACACACACATATACTGTACACCCTTAGTTTTGTCTTTCTGTTATCTGTTCCTCTGAGATATTGTTTGTCTTCCTAATCTCAGCCTAATTTTCTGATTTGTCTCTCTATCACACATTGTGCATATGTGAGCATATCTTGTAGTGTGCGTGTGTGTGTGTGTGTGTGTGTGTGCGCGTGTGCATGAATGATTGTTTCTGAAAGTTTTCCTGATATGAATCTTGCAGTCGAAAAGAGGTCATCTTATCAGAGACAAGCGAAATTGAACCTTTTTTTTCTTCATTTCCTCGCTCACATTATGAGTTATCTCTTCATTATCTTTAGCTCTATCAAGCAGCTTGTGATGTTCTCCAAGATTTTATTTGACGGAGGAGTGTTTGTTCCTCAGTTCTTTCAGTTCTTTTTAATTGTCAACCAAAGAACATTTTTATCGGCACGCAATAAGAAAGGAACATATATAAAGGAATATTCTGGATTAAATACAAGTTGTACATCAATTGCTCATTAGACTTCTTTTGTAAGTGTATTACTATACATATTTGGTTTGTTTTTACAAAAATGAGGTACATGTCAAAATTATTTTGTCGTAATACCACTGATGCTGTCGATAGGGCTTGAGTTGTATGTAATATGGATATTCCTTTAAAGGGGTCATATGATGCTGCTAAAAAGAACATTATTTTGTGTATTTGGTGTAATGAAATGTGTTTATGTGGTTTAAGGTTAAAAAACCACATTATTTTCCACATACTGTACATTATTGTTTCTCCTCTATGCCCCGCCTTTCTGAAACGCGTCGATTTTTACAAAACTAATCGGTCTGAAAAGCGAGGTGTGCTCTGATTAGCCAGCTATGCAGCTGGATATTTTATTTGGCACTTGTCGTTACAAATTGCTGTGACTCTCCTTTCGTTCTCATTCTCCCAGGAAGATGTTTGGATGGAGCAGTGGCTTGTCCTCACTGTCGACTTTGTGACCCCAGAAATGCTAACGCACATGAGGGATTTATTCAAGTCAGACGAGTCTGTTGTATAAAAGTGAAATGGGCCGCTTCATGTTTTGTTTCTTCGTGGGTGGCTATCAGACCTCAGCATAGAGAAACACCTACAAAACTGCATTTGAAGATCCTGAGAAGGAGAGGGGCATGTTGTGTGTTGGCGGGCAGGATAAGGACATGAGAAAAGGAAAAAAAGAAGTTCATAAGATGATTGATATACGAGGAATTTGTCTTGAGCCAGGTGTCACCACATAGATAAAACATGTTAACACAAATACCTGCAAAACAAATGGAATCACGAATAGATCTGCAATCACTATTATTTTTTTAATGGCACTGGTTCCAATTTTTTTCCTCATAGTCATTTTCATCTGAATGAATTACAATATATAAATATTTTGTAGCAGAAATAGTATTTGAAAACTGAAATAATGGTAGTTTCAAACCTCTTCACAGACAAAATGATGAGCCTTGAATGAAGAAATTCATCCCATGATGCGTTGCAAATGGAATAATTAAATCAGAAACTATATCGAATACCAAAATTAACTATTGATTAAGTTATTGCTTATAAAATCCCATATTTTATCAAATGCATAAATTTATAATAGAGTAAGAGATTGACTTAGGTATTTTGCAGTGCTTTAAGTGCTTTATTGCTGAAGTTCCAGCTTGCATGATAACTAGGACTTCTCTGATTGGTTTTAGTTTTGTGGAAGATGATTCTTTGGACTTCTATAGATCTGCAGATACATTTTTGAATGTACTCTAAATGTTCCTGTGGGAAGATAAAAAAAAAAAAAATTAAGTTCAAATTGTGAGCTTATTTTGCAGCGAGTTTTTCTTTCTGAAGCTGTTTATATTATAACTTTGGTTTTGACAAACACTAGAACAATGCAAAAGTGCAGTACAAGCTTTTCCATTGCAGTTTGCTCTGTTTCTGTCTGTGCCGTTTTCGTTCGCCGGCGAGCCATGTGGCATGAAGTGTGAGAGAAAACAAAGTCGCCCATTTCTCGTCCCACAATGCCCCTGACATGTCTGCTGACGGTTAGCATTCCACACAGGCACGGAGAGGACAGCGCTCGCTGCCTGCTGTTGCGGATGATGAAGAGGGGCTCTCGGAGGCGTTAGGAGGAGAGTGTGTGGATGGGGTCTGTGGGGTTCTCCTCTGGGAGTGGAGCGGTTGTTATCTTCCCCTCGCTGCTACAAGCTCAGAGAATTTCTTATTCATCTTTCTTTATAATCTCTCGTACCTCATGCTCTCTGCCACGGTATGGAGGGCAGAGAAAAGCTGTTCTGTGCTGAATAACAAAAACAGCAACACAAAAAGCTCACAAGCACCACAAAAACACACAAAGAGTAAAAAACTAGTATATGTTATAAAAAGATCCACGTTTAAATGTTGCATTTGTACAGTTGTAAACACTATTATATCCTAAAATATTAATTATATATATATATAAATATGTGTATATATATATATATATATATATATATATAAATATATGTGTGTGTGTATATATATATATATGTCTTAAGTGTCAATTTTTCAAAATTCGTGTATGCCTAAGGTTGAAAATAAATGATGTTTATAGTGAATGCCCCTATAAATGGTCTTATTTTTACGATTTAGTTTTAATCCAAATTATGCGTGTGCTAAGTGAGTGAACATCGATCAAAGATCACACAACAGAATTGCGCTCTCTCTCTCTCTCTCTCTCTCCGTCTCTCTCTCCCTACCGTTAAGTAACTTGTGCATTGTTTTACTTACTTGTTTTTGACATATCCGACCGAACTACAAACTTTCCAGTGATGTCTGTGAGAAAGATATATTCACTCGACAAGCTCGCGCATCTGCGCCGCCTGCGCGCTCAATCCACTCAGCGTGCTTTTTTTATCAGCTCGGGCACTTTAGCTATACAGGCGTTAATACTGAATGTTTAACGTTATATTCATTGCATACATATACTTCGTAGTAGACATCCTTAACTCCATTCTGCTGTCTGTTGTTCTGTTGTCGGTGTTTCTTTGTTTGAATATGGCGCTTATCACATGCTGTGTGGTATCGGCGTTTGGTATCGGGGCATTTTAACGAGTACGAGTACAGGAGACCAGTATCGGGCCCGATACCGATACCAATATTGTCAGTGTTTCTTTGATTGAAAATGGCGCTTAACACATGCTGTGTGGTATCGGCGTTTGGTATCGGGGCATTTTTACGAGTACGAGTACAGGAGCTCAGTATCGGCCCGATACCGGGTGCATCCCTTATATATATATATATATGTGAAGAGTTTATTTGCAAAAACCGATAACTCCATTTTTGATTAATTTTCAAAAATCATGTTTTTTATTATGTTATCATGCTTTTGTTGTGTTTTATTGTGTTAGTTAGGTGTATTTTTTTAGTTAGTTTTACTTTATATAAAAAACCCAACTGCAGTTTGATTGAAAATAATTGGAATGCACAATGAAAAAATGATTTTTGAAACATTTTGAGTTAACTGTTTTTGCAAATGAACTCTTCATATATATATATATTATATATATATATATATGTGTGTGTGTGTGTGTGTGTGTGTATACACACTTTATATTACATATATATGCACTTTATATTACATATATATAAAATTTATATATTTTCTATTTCTGTGTATATACAAGCAGCATGTACAAGCATTTACTGTATAAGAAGGAAGAGGAATCCGTGTTGTCTGTTTTCCCACGCTCTCTCTGTGTGTGTGTGTGTGTGTGTGTGTGTGTGTATACACAGGCAGCCTGGTCCTGCTGGCCCTATGCAGGCAGAGAGCAGACAAATGCAAAGTGACACTTGTGTGTGTAGAATGGTATTTGTAGTGACGCTTTGACCGCAGATAATAAAGTGTTCGCCCTGAGGTGATTCCAGTCGGCAAGCACCCCCAATGAAACTCGCTTACTCAAAGAGAGAGAGGGAAAGATGGAGAGATAGATGAGAGTGCAGGAGCAGAGGAGAGGAAGGACGATCGGAAAGGAAGGCAGAGTGAGAGTTAGGCATGGGCCGATTACCGGTTTCAAGGTATACCGTGATTAGAAAATGTCACGGTTTCAAAACCACTAATATTTTCCGTTATACCGTTCCTGCGGTATGCGCTGTTTTTCCTTGTGTAGGACGGCCGAACTTAAGGAGCTTCCCCTGGAGCTTACGCGATCGGCAACCGACTGTTTTTTGTCTTGTTGCAAGCAACTCGTCTCTGTTCTGGACTTGATGAAATTATATAAATGATATGTATATGAATTATATAACAAATAACTGTAATTACAGATTTAGGTTAAATAAAGATGTCAGTCTTTATTTTTCTTCTTTTTAGGAAACAAATCAAAGAAAAAAAAAACAAATTCTACTGTTCCTAATATTCTGTATGTTGCTCAAAAACAAAATATATT
>NW_015639805.1:513272-548162 GCF_001515625.1 Sinocyclocheilus rhinocerous
CGTGTTGTCTGTTTTCCCACGCTCTCTCTGTGTGTGTGTGTGTGTGTGTGTGTGTGTGTATACACAGGCAGCCTGGTCCTGCTGGCCCTATGCAGGCAGAGAGCAGACAAATGCAAAGGGACACTTGTGTGTGTAGAATGATATTTGTAGTGACGCTTTGACCGCAGTTAATAAAGTGTTCGCCCTGAGGTGATTCCAGTCGGCAAGCACCGCCAATGAAACTCGCTTACTCAAAGAGAGAGAGGGAAAGATGGAGAGATAGATGAGAGTGCAGGAGCAGAGGAGAGGAAGGACGATCGGAAAGGAAGGCAGAGTGAGAGTTAGGCATGGGCCGATTACCGGTTTCAAGGTATACCGTGATTAGAAAATGTCACGGTTTCAAAACCACTAATATTTTCCGTTATACCGTTCCTGCGGTATGCGCTGTTTTTCCTTGTGTAGGACGGCCGAACTTAAGGAGCTTCCCCTGGAGCTTACGCGATCGGCAACCGACTGTTTTTTGTCTTGTTGCAAGCAACTCGTCTCTGTTCTGGACTTGCACAAACTGCGTTGCAATGCAGTCGTTTTCCAAAATGTCATTTATGTGAAAATATGAAGTCTGTAAACGCCCGTTAACACAGGCCAGAGACGCTGAAGACGGACTCGCAGAGAAAAATACTGTAGCAGGCAGATCACTCACTGTTCATGATGCACGAACTATTGGAAGAAAATCCTCAATATTGATTTGGGGGTTTATATGAATGTGTTTCTGAGGGGAACTGACTGTCTTCAGAAAAGTTTACGTGGTATTTTCTTTTCATCTCGTCTCTGTATAGTTCATATTAAAGCAGTATTTCAGTGCAGTGCTGCTTTGTTTACAGCGGTAACCAAGGAAACGCTGTATCTGGTGTTCCATGAGCGCCTCCTGCTGTCAGAGAGTGAATCTGCATCTCATTCAGAGCTTCTGCTGTTTGCTTCGTTCAGGCATGTAGTATAATTTCACAAAGCTAGTCAGAACATTCTGTTTTTGCTTCAAATTGGGTTATTATTAAATCAAATTATGTATATAAAATTATATAACTAAATGATATGAAATGATATGTATATGAATTATATAACAAATAACTGTAATTACAGATTTAGGTTAAATAAAGATGTCAGTCTTTATTTTTCTTCTTTTTAGGAAACAAATCAAAGAAAAAATAAACAAATTCTACTGTTCCTAATATTCTGTATGTTGCTCAAAAACAAAATATATTGTGTTCAGCGGAAAATTATTATAATTTTTTTTACCCAGTCATTTAAAAATAACACATTTTAGAGCTGTAACGACAATACCATGATACCGTGAAACCGTGATATTTTGCTTAAGGTTATCATACCGTCAAAATGTCATACCGGCCCATGCCTAGTGAGAGTATATAGCGGTGAGTGAGTAAAGAGATTTCCAGACATTTAAAATGACATGGATTGTGTGTTTGCGTATGTGTGAGAGTGAAACCAAACAGAGACCAAGCAGAGAGCATCTCCAATGTGTGTCGTTTCATTGAATTAAAATGTTGGAATTGGCTTTTAAATGGTGTCACGCTGAAGAGTAATGCAAATGAAAACTTCATGCGCTGTCTTCGGATGAATATTGCCTAAAATGTTATTTCCTCTGAGAAGGTCTCAAGTATCACGCGTATTATTCATGTGCATTTTAATTTGACTCGGAGCCCCTGCGCTTATTAGCGCTGAGATTCACCTTTGATTGTGTACTCGCTGGTATCTGTGGGGAATTAGCTAAGTAACCAGAATATGTTTTGCCAGTTCACCCCGAGCGGAGCAGGAAATGAATCGATTAAGCTCGGAGCCAAGTGTGGCCTTAACTAAATATTCAATTAAATTTTGGACAGCTTTTCCATTTCAGTCTGCTCAACACTTGCTTTTCTTGCTGTTAATTGTTTATATCCCTAACGTCAACAGGCCACATTTTTTTTATAAGTCATATTTCTGTCATTCTATGACATAGATGCGTGTCTGTTCATTGTGGACATCCTGAAATGTAATTAGTTTATTTTTTTTTTATTGGCAACTATATTTCCATGAAGAACCTTTAAAGGGTTAGTTCACCCAAAAGTGAAAATTGTGTCATTAATTACTCACCCTCATGTCATTCTAAACCTGTAAGACCTCCGTTCAGCTTTGGAACACAAATTAAGATTTTTTTTTTTTTTTCGCATAAAAAGAATTCTTGTAGCTTTATAACATTATACCTTTCTGGGCCTTGAACGTGTCAGTTGTGTTGCTGTCTATGGAGGGTCAAAAAGCTCTCGGATTTCGTCAGAAATATCTTAATTTGTGTTCCGAAGATGAACGAAGGTCTTACGGGTTTGGAACGACATGAGTAATTAATGACAGAATTTTCATTTTTGGATGAACTATCCCTTTAACATCCTTGAAACCTTTCCATTGCAAAAAGGTTTTTATAGTGGAAAAAGGTTCTTTAGATTATTAAAATGTTCTACATGCTAAGAAAAATTATTATTTTAGGAAATGTTTGACTAAAGGGTTCTTTAGGGAACTAAAAATGGTTATCACTCCGAAAACCCCTCTTTTGGATCATTTATTTTTATAAGTGTAGGTGTATTAGTTTACCTCTTTATGTCATTGCATAGAGGACAGCTTGAGTAGGCGGCAGGTTTTTCTTTTCTTTTCTTTTTTTAATTAACTGATTGATTGACTGACAGATTATATCAGTTATTATTGCCCATAATAAAAGTATTGTCCAAATTTCTCTTCATCCCACCTTTGCATTGTTTGTTTTTCCCAACTTACTTGTGCGATCTGATTAGCAATTACTGTGAATCGTTAGCATGCCTATTTTTATCAGTCTATGCATATTCAGATGTCTCTCTGTAGGACTCTTGGTCTGGACAGACAGGTCCACAGTCCTGCTCTATTATTGTCATTAGTGTGTGTTTGAGAGGGGCAGAGATCTGAACCCGAGCCTGCGGTGCAGGAGGTCTGGGGGAGGACAGCCGCGTTCTTTCAGCTCTCCACTCAATTAGAGCCGGAGAGGCACACAGAGGCATGCTGGGTTAATTGTAGAGCTTCAAACAGCTGCCACATTCAGGGTTCCATTGTGCCGGCAACGGTTGTTACGGCGACTGGGGGCCTGGGTTAGTAATCGCTGAGTAATCAGTGTGAGAGAAGAGCAGATGACACGTCCATTAGCAACAGGCAGGTATTGTTTAGAATACAACGACACCAGAAGCCCCTCATGCTCGCTCGCTCTCCCCGTCCCACTTTTATGAAATCATTCTGCTGCCAGAGTGACATAAAACTCTGCTTGTGTTGGGGAGTGCATGCATGAGTTGTGTTTTGACTGTTTTGTGTATGTTTAACCAGGCCAAATCTGAATCCCGTTTGCATATTATCTGTCCTACACGGTATGCAATATTTGGATTAGTGCATTCCAGTCCACCGGAAATCCATTAGTGCCTTTGATTGACTGGTTTCGATGCATCCACATATGTTTTTTATGGTAATGTTGCCCACAATCCTTTGCGATTCTGCAAAATTTTCTAGGGAAATTAGATCCATTGCTTACTTAGAGGTCACTTCCAAATCAATTAGCTTTATATTGATAAATACAGCTAATTTGCTTGTTAAAAGTTCAATAAACTTGAATCTGGTGATGAATCTGAAAAATGTTCACTCCCACAAAATTCTGTGGATTCTTATTGAGATGACAGCATTTTGCCAGCAGAATTCTGCCATACAAAGGTAAATGTGACCTCTTTTAGAGATGCACCGATATTAAAACTATCATGGCAGATTACCAATAAATGGCTAATATTAAATTCTATGCTATTTTTGTCTAAATGAATAAAATGAAACACTAAAACTATATTAAAAAGAAATCCTTTAAATTTAGACAAAAAAAAAAAAGAAATGGCATGTGAAACAGAACGAACTATTCAACAATAAATGTTTCAAAAAATCGTTTCATGACCTTATAATATTGTTTAAAATACCCCCAATAATGCATTATGATATAATGAACCTATTATGTTATTGTTGCATTTAGGAGTAGTATACAAATTCAGAGTTCTAATATATTATGAAAATGCAGTTTTATGAAACTACAGTCTGTCCTAGTATTGACATACCTTCTTCTTGCTACATACTCAAACACATGCTGTCATATCTCTGTTGTAGCACATATTTTTTCACACTCATAAGTATGCGAATTGGAATTCAGCCCATCTGTTGCTCAATTGTGCGGTTTATATAAAATCACAATGAGAAGCCCAGGCACCTACAGTGGAAAAGAAACTGGACTTGGCCCAAAAGTGCCAGGGTCAGATGTCTCACACACACAGGCACATAAAGATGATGGCTGTTCCTGTCTAAGCGTTTGTGCTGACCGCTCATATGCTTTAACAGGTCAGGCTTTGAGAGGAGGGGGGAAATGCTGTGAACCTGCTGGATGTTGCATTGCTTCTGACAGTGTATGTGTGTGCTTTTCTCAGAATCAGTTCCTGTTTATCTGTGCCTTGCCACAACCCATATTTGTTGAGCCAAGGCTGATGTGGTTTTGTGTGTGTTCATTGTTCTGTTGAAACCCAGCGGCTGTTAAGCCCTTTCTCTCCTGCTTCTGCAGGCGTGATCGACGCTGCTGGACATTTCAAAGTTTTTTTTATTTTTTTATCCTGTCACCTCTCAACCGTCACAGACAATTTGCGTATTTATAGGGCTGAAGTGTACGTCATCTGTACTTCTGTAGAGAGCTGCTCTTCATGGGAAGTTGATATTTTGGGAGGATTAATTGTAAATGCTGAAAATATTCAGTTATTTTGTGTCACAATTTCTCTTTCATCTCTGCATCATTTCCTGCAGACGCCTCCCTGAGGATGCTTGCACGCATCTGGCCCCTCGCTCTCTCTTTTCTCTCATTCTCTACCTCGATGCATTGCTTTAAAGAGCGAATAAACAGCCTACACAGACAATTCTCATTTTTTAGGACCTCCAATTACAATTTTCTTCCCACTCGCATTCACTCATATCCCTCTGTCTCCGTATGGCTTCCCGCTGCACCCTCAGCCCAGGCTGACCCGGGCCTTTCCTAGCCCCGCTCGTCCCGACCCACCTACTCCAGCCCGCGGGTGTCCGTTTGCCATTCGAGACCGCTGCGGGATGGCAGGGAGATTGCGGAGATCAGGTCCTGTTGTCTTTTTGTGTTTTTGTGTGTGCGCAGAGCCTCTCCGGTTGGTGTGCGTCGGCGGTAATGAGAGATGGCATTTAGAGAACTGCCGCTCTGACACACGGGCACTCTGTGCCAGCCGCGAGTGATTAAGGACAGAGGTCATTCTGCTAATTATCCTCCTGCCATCCCGCTTCCCGCAATCTTCCCCTCCCATCCTCCCCGAGCGCTTTGTGCCTGGCAGGACGGGATCATTTGTCCTTATGCCAGAAGAGGAAAAAGGCACAATGCATGACTGAATACGCTCACTGAGGACAGCACTGATATTAGATTGCTGGTAAACGTGCAACATTAAAACGGCCAGCGAATGGATCATTTCTGTAAAGCGAAGAGGAATAATCTGCAATAAATGGACAGGACAGGGCCGGTGTAATTTGGTTTGCCTGCTCTCACTGTGTTTGTGGGATTGAGCGCACACACACACACACACTCGGTAACTCCTGTTCTGTGAGCGAGCAAGGAATGGATTGCTGCCTTCCTCAAGGGAAATAATTAATCCGTACAAGGCTGTCGCATGTCGAGATGTAGCAAGTGTGAAGCATTTTGCCCAGGAGGCATTGCAGACTGTCGCCTATGCAGACACCTGTTAGAACTCCTGCCCCACATTAGCATACACAACACACACATACATATTGCAAACAGGAGCAACCACATTTTTAGTCAAGTAGCATATGGACGTCATGTCATAAAATATTTGTGATATTACTGAATTTGTATTAAACATGATAACAATTTAATAAAAACATTGTAAGTTATTAATTATAATGCTTACAGTTCCTCAGTTATTCAAACAGCAGCTACAGAAAACAAGCAAAGGACATTTACATTATCAAACATAATCTCTGCACTTTAAAAAAAAACACTCCCGTTATAATCAGTGAAGCTATCTACACTGTATGATGAATAAATCTCTAGGGCTGCCCCCTAATAGTCGACTAATCGTTAGTCGACCAGAAGAGGCTTGGTCGACCAAAATTTTATTAGTCGCAGAAAAAAAATTCAAAAAATTCCACAGGCGAAGTGACGGACAGACCGTTAACAGCTAGTCTATAATACAGTACATCAGGCAGGACACCCAAACGCTCGCCTATCATTCATCAACCTCAAATATGGCTTAAAATCTGAAATATGTAAGTATTAGCAACTTTACATGGCCGCACAATCTAATGTTAACCTAGAGAAATGTGCGCTATTTAGTGTCTGTGCAGAGTGTGAACAGTAGCACTCACTGCAGGACAGATGGAGACACTGGTGCGCTCACTTGCTCTTAAAATTCTCCGTCATTTTGGTCATACAGATAAGAGTAATACATCTCTCAAATCTGCAAAGACTCTACGTTTATTTGTGTGCACTCACAATAACAAAATGTGCTTTTGTAAAATAATTAAATCAAACATGATGCACTTTCTGCCGTCTCAGTCTCTGTGAACTCGAGCGCGAAACTCTGTGTATGTCTTTACAGACATTACAGACATTAAAAATATATCTATAGAGAGTGAATTGTCTACTTTCAAATGAACCAATTCAAATGGAAAACAAATATTCTCAGATTATGTAATCCGTATGAAACATGCATACATGTGCGTCCACTACTGTGGAGATGACGAGTCATCTCTTAAACCGAAAACAAAGAAAGCACTCGTTTATCAAATTATTAAAATGTTAATGCAGTCTCCTTACTGTTTTTCCCTGACACATTCATAATCATTACTTCTGCCAGTGCGCTGTGGCAAGCTTTATGCGTATGCTTGAGCGCTTATTAGGCTATGTAGGCAATTGAAGGCTCATTATAATGATTTAAATGGTTTATTAATAAACGTGCGATTAGTCGGCTAATGCTTAAAGTGAATGACTACTAGTCGACCAGAAAAATCCTTAGTTGAGGGCAGCCCTATAAATCTCTTATACTTGCATGTACATTGCATGTACATCTGCACGTTGTTGTTAATGATGAGAGAATTCGCGACAGAGCAGAATTCAGTCAGCACGCGTGCACTGAACAATAAAACTGTGGTGTTTCAGCGATGACTAATCTGAACACCTCTGACTGGCCATTTCATTCATAAACTCAATAGAATAGTGTGTGATTGGTTATAACGTGCACCACTGTAAAAACGCGTAAAAAGAAATATGATGGAACAAATAAGCCCTAATATTAATTTGATAATAATACTAGCCTAATAATAATAATAAACATAATTATCTTTAAATCGTCAAAGGCATCAGCCATAGGCAGTATCGTCAATATACATGAAATATATATATATTAATATAAATATTTATTTATTTATTTATTTATATATATATATATATATATATTTATATATTTAATACAACAGTTCCCATAGTTGTGACATACAGTAGTTTAGAGCTAATCTCAATAAAACTTGACCTGTGTAAAAAGAAAAAGTGTTGTGATTTTGATACTTATTTTCAGTTTGATGTGTCGCCACATGCAGGAAAAAATAGAGAGCATGCTAGTTGCAACAGATGATTTCTTTAGTAGATGGTTTGTATGTATTTTGATTTGAATCGCCACTTTACGTCAGTGATGGCCACACTACCTTTTGCACAGTTAAATCAATTAAAATACAGTTTAAATTATATAATGTTGCAGTTGCAGCCTAGTGAGTCATTTTACTCACATTTGATGCTTATAACCAGCACTGACTGAATCTACAGACTTTTTCTGATTTTCTGCTTTCTGTTTTTCCGATTTTAAATGGAACTAATGGTACTAGACACTTATTGGTAGCTACAAGAGTAATTAATAGGCCAAACTATTTATTAAACAAACACCTAAGTAGCATGTGCATAACTTTTGTAAATGATAGATGTTCCCATTCAGTGTGCGCAGATTTCGTGTGTGCCTGTTTATAACCTTGACATGGTATTAATTATCATTTAGAAATGTTTATTAAAGAATCGTTAGAGAAAATCATTGATGACTGCAAACTCAAACTTGTTAGTCCGCCTCTCTTTCTCTCTCCACCGTTGTGCTCATAGCTGCTGTAATAGCCAGAGGCCTTTGTGGGTTGGAGCAGCTCTCTATGGGTCTGAAAGGCCTCTAATCCCCGTGGCCTGTGAAGTGTGAAACCTTTTGATGGCAGGTCGGGTGCTGGAGGCTTTTGCCTGTTGACAAACAAGAGCAGGCCACAGAGAGAAAGACAGCAACAGCGGCTTTATCCGTTGTACGAAAGGATTCAACAGAGCAGTTTAGGAATGGAAAATATGGACCTGTCACCCAAACACACATGGCAGCAACAGCATTAGCTGAGCTTTAATGATAATTAGTACGTTTTGGTGAAGCGAGATGGAGTGAAGGGAGGAGAAAGATAGAAGGCTAAGGGAGAGTGACATGGCAAAGCATGGCTCCTTAATTAAACCATGTGATGATCAAAGATAGTCACCCAATCCAACCCCCCTCCTTAAGTAAAGGAGATCAGAAAATTGGCACGTCTATTTGCATACGGACCAGTGATGCCTCTTTGAAATCCACTGTTTTTTTCCCTCTATGGATCCAATGAATTGAGGAAACTGTCAGTTTAGTTGTATCACACACACACACACACACACACACACACACACACTGGGGCGCACGCACACACCCTCCCCACCCACTCTTCTGTGCTGGCTGTCGGGGAAACATCAAAGCGCCGTGGCGCTGCTGTCACCGAGGGGGTTGAAAGTGTCGGCCCCTGCGCTGGCCCTGCATGGGCTGGACAGATGCTCGACAGCCCCCATTTCATCTGACCCATTTAGAACACCTCCAATTAGACTGTGACAGCGCGGAGATGAGCATCCTTTCATCCGCTGCCCAAGAAGATGCCAGCTAACATATGCGCTTTAAACACTCTGCAGACCTCTGTAGCCTCAGGAATGCTTTAAAAAGATTTATTAGACATAAAAGAGCTAGTCTGAGACAGTGAATGTTTGGGGTTTGTTTAGATTTCTGCACAAATGTGGCCTAGAACATGACCTGACTTTTATTCTCAAATAAACAGCTCGAAAATGATAATACATGCAACAACAAAAAAATCTGTATCCATAAAAAGGTGGTCATAAATTAAATAAAACAAATGCCAATCAGTTCAGACAGTGACACTCAAATAAAAGCAACAAGAAATATTTTATGCTGTATTGTGAACACATTTATAGAGGGTCTTGTCTGATCTAAAACTCAAAAGAAGTGGGGTCACACCGCATAACAGTGATCCCAAACAGAGGTTTATATCAACAACAACAGCAGCAGCACAATGGGATGCAATTTTGTATTTTTTGGTCTTCTCTGGAGTTCTGGTTCCAATTCCATTTGAAACGCTGTGGTCTGAGGCAGGCCACTCAAGCAAGACATCCTATAAATATACATGAAATGAAACTGTTTTGGATAGAGGAATGGGTCAGATATGTGCTATCCACTGTAAAAGTTGTGCAGCAGCTAAAGAAAGTGTTTATTTGACATTCTGTTTCCCATGTCTTTTAAGATTCTTTTTCCTTTAGCTTAATTGTTCAAGCTAATCACTATATTGTTTATCTTACAAAAAAATAAAAATAATTTATTACATAAACAGTATTTTATAGCGCCTCATCTTAATGAAACAGTTTATAATATTTTATACATTATATTATTTGATTCTAATGATTTTGAAACTATTTTGAAAACAAAATGTAATCATTTCTCAGCTGCTTCTGCAGATTTGACAGTGTATGTTGTGACTTTTTTTCAAAAACATTAATTGCTAAACGTTTGTTTTCTTGGCTGCAACCACATCAGGTTTTTTTTTTTAACCATGCGCTATTAGATTTGAAGGGCTTAGAGCAATGGATGATGTGGATTTAGCTGCTTGAGTGATTGACCTGTGTCAGCTTAATGGAAGCTAGAGAGGAAAAGGATGTGTGACAATCAGAAATGTGACAACTTCCTCACAGCTGGATCCCGGAGTTCTGGAAAACCAATCTGACATTTGCTGACACTGTCATTTGTGGCAGTTTAATTTTAGTCAGAATGATAAAAACAAGCAGAAAATATGCACACTTTCCTTAAAATATAATTTTTGAGCGAGTTGGTAGTCATTTGTGGCAGTTGATTTATCACTTGTAAATTGAGTGCTTTGCCCGCTCCCCCTCTGCCTTTTTGTAGCACTGAACTAAGTAGCCATGAAATTGCCTGAGTAATGTCGTTTAAATCCAATCTCACCACGGCCCTTCACCTCCGCTCATCCTCTGTGCTGCCTCTCGCAGCTCTTTCTCCTTGTTTCCCCAAGTCGTTTTTCTCAGAATCCCAAAAGCCCCGGGTTTCTCTGAACAGGCCTGATTCGAAACCCCGATCAAGCCAAAACAGAGTCCAACTACAAGGACACTTTGTCTTGCTGTCAGAGACATTAAGGCTTATTGGGTTTTTTTATAATTTCCTGCCCTGCCCAACATGTGGGTCTTTGCGTTTTAATAGGAGCGAATCCGTTTCGCAGCGCAGTTTTTAATGGATGTCTCAATCATGTTTTATGACAAAGCTCTTGCAGTACATTTTGTCTCACAGTTTCTCTGTACAGGCTGAAAAAAACCCGGTTACGGATTCCCAGTGGGTGGAGTTTTCAGGGGTTCATGGGAGGGGTAATGTAGGTCTGTCTCTTCATTTGGAGATGGTCTGATTGAATAATTGAGAAATTGGCCTGGCCAAGGCTAAGACCTACTGGTGCTACTTATAAATCTCAAATGTGTCAGTGCAATTAAACAAGTCTTTTATCCTCCTTACTTCCTGCTCGCTCTCCTTTCCGTCTCCAAGGGTAACCCAATTTTGAACAATAGAGAGGCCAAATTAATTTCACAAAGCGCTGGTTTAATAATGCCTTAGGTGCCTGATTTTGAGTTTAAAAAGAGCTATTTATCCAGGGATGAACCTCCACTGGAATATTGAGTGAGAGAGAGGGGACTGAGTGAGGAATAAAATAGAGTTTCTATAGACAGGGTGAATTTAAAACTTTCAATATTCACATTATTTGTGAATTACGCGTCTATGGTTTGTACCATTCAATTTTTGTTCTTGGCAGACATTTTCGTAGTCATTCAGACTGACTCATTGAGGCTTAGCACACTTGTCTCTATTAAAATGGATGGGGATGTGCACACAAGTACGGTATGTAGAATAGTGTCTATTTAGAAGAATGTGCTGGCTGCTGATGAATTAGATGGTGACCGGTAGCTTTCAAGCTCCAAATGACAAATAGGTTGTGGGCCGTAACTCTGACTCGTGGTTTTCTTAAATTTTTTTTTTGTCTTGCAGGTGAGCTGACTGTTCCCATGCCTTCCCCGCGCTACCCCAGCGCAGCAGAGCTGGATGCCTACGCGCAGAAGACGGCCAACAGCCCTCTGTCCATCAAGATCTTCCCCACCAACATCAGGGTCCCCCAACACAAGCACCTTAACCGGACTGTGAACGGATACGACACCACCGGACAGCGCTACAGCCCCTACCCACACCTCCACACAGGGGGCTACCAGGGTCTGTTAGCGATCGTCAAGGTCTCATTGTCGTCATCCTCATCTTCCTCGTCATCTTTCGCACCCTCCACAAAGGGCGTCCTCAAAAACTCAGAGGGCAGGAGGACTAAGTTGTCTCCTGCGCAGATAGCAGTGGCTCCTTATCCGCCTCCCAACAGCAGCACTTTAGGTCATTGCCACGGACAGATTGTGTACCACACAGGGCCTCCCAAACCGCCAGAGGCCACCGCTCTGGCGGTCCCCCCTAATGTCACTGTGGCCGGCTCCGTGATCCCTGTTGCGGGGGGCCGAGGATTGAACCTCCCTCCTCAGTCGAATCTTCCCTCCATCCAGAGCATCATTTACCAGATCAACCAGCACTGCCAGGCCCAGGCTCTACAGCAGGTGTGTCAGAACGGGGCGTCGACGGGACCTCCGAACCCCAGCCCATCCAAACCGGGCACCGCTAACTCCTCAGGGGGGACTTACGTCACTAGTGTGGCTCCGCAGGGAAACATGGCCTATTCAGGGACGGTGCTGCCAGGGCACAACGGGGAGGTGATGAAGGCCGGGGTGTATCCCGAAGGTATGGACTACCTCCTGTGGCAAAAACAGCAGCAGCAGCAGCAGGCGGTTTTGAGGATGTACAGCGAAGGGAGCGGAGGCGGAGGCGCCATAAGCAAGTCGCCCGAAACCTGCGCCCCAGGAGGGTCCATCATGTTCGGAGGGGCGCAGGTGTCCTCCTCCAGAGGTTACCCGATGACGGCCAGTACGAGCGGCGGGGGTGGGCTGGACAAGGTCAGCTCCTCCCCTTTGAACTGTGTGGGGATGCATGGGAACTTTTCTGTCGGTCAGTACTTTGCACCGCCGTGGAACAGCGTTCTGGTGACGCCGGAAAGCGACTGCTACAACCCACAGGAGCTTCCAGGAGCTACGACCACAGCTGGACCGGTGACGGGACACAGGGAGCTGGGATTCCCCCACCCTCACCAGCACCCTCATTATCATCACCACCACCATCATCATCATCATCACCACCCGCCCATCGACAGCACGGGTGGTCTGTGCTGCAGTTTGCCCAGTAAGAGTCTATGTAATACGTCAGTGTTGAGCAGCAGTCTGCAGTCACTGGAATACCTGATCAATGACATCCATCCTCCCTGCATCAAGGAGCAGATGTTGGGGAAGGGATACGAGACCGTGTCTGTGCCGAGACTATTGGACCACCAGCATGCACACATCCGCCTCCCTGTTTACAGATAAGAAGAGACGGGGCTGACCGATATAAAGAGCGACTGCAAAATCTTTAATCACAAACTGCAGTTGTTGCCATTGCATAGATTTGCAGTGGAGTTTGGTGATCCTGCTCAAAGCAGACTGGGGGAGATCTGGATCAGAATACGGTTGGGTGAATGCTGGAAAGCCAATCGGTGCCTCTCGGCTCAGAGCTGGGAGAGAATTGCTGGCTGGGAATTTGAATGTTCCTAAATGTGGATTCTGTGATTCTTTTCTCTCTTTTTGCCAAGAGGGATTTTGTTTATTGTTTTCCAATTGTTTCTCTATTTTTCCTTTCGAATTATTTTATCAGACTAATATTTTTATTTTTGGTGAGAGTCAATAGTTTAAATGAAGTAAAAATGGCCTCCTCTCCTCCCCAAGTAACCATTTGGATTAACGCGATGAAGATGATGGTCTTAAAGCACCACGCTTGTCTGTAAAAGATACAAGATACGGTTGAACCTGTGCTCACAGAACACTGTAAGAGGTAACGGTATGCACGCATTACAACATTTCAAAGACCAAAAAGGCAACTAGATCAGTGCTTTAGTTTTAGGTGACGCTAATAGATAAAATGGAAAAACCTTGTTTTTTCAAAGAAACTGCACTGCTTGGGGTGTAAAAATGTGTGAAAGTCTTGGGAGGTCGGAAATTAGACGTTCGAATATAATGTATTTAAAGAACTTGAAGACTTGAACCTATTTTTGTTGTTTTATATATATATTTGTAGTATATAATATGCATTGGCTGCTAAGGGAGTAAGAGTGTAAAATGCTTAGGTTTTTTAATGTTTCGTTAAGGGTCTTTAATTTTGATTTTATTCTCCTTTGGCTGCAGTATAAGTTTCTGCTGTTCTCACGGTGTAACCACCACCAGAACGCTCATTTATTTACCTACACTGGAATCAAATCTCCACATAAGCAGATGTAAAAGTAACCGGTTGTTGGAAAGCTCTGAAATGAGACCGCCCTCATTAACAAGATTAGGCCGATCAGGTCTGTTTCAGTCATAGAAACACATTCTGACATGCCGAAATGAATCTGATTTGGAATTCTGAAAATGAGCCGTCTGTTGTTGGAAATCTTGTTCTCGATTGGTTAGGGATCAAACGACTCTTCCCTCTCGGTGACTCCATTAAATGAGGACCTGAGGGGAGGTAAACTGTCAGAGGTGTCGCTTGACCATTCCTCTTTTTGAAACGATAAAAACAATCATTGCCTCTCTCAAACAGAGGTGGAAGGAGAGGGGCCGAGCGTTTTTCTCAGCTCTGTGCTAGCGGTTTCGAGCCGGGTTGAGGCCGCTCGTAAGCTCTGTCTCAACACTGAAATATTTATTCCGACTGTGACTTTCCTGTGAATGTACTGCACTTAGATTACTGAGAAGACTAATGCCTTGTGGGACACAGAGGGGGGAAATAAAGAAAAATTGGTTGGGCACAGCGGTCCCTGGCATTAAATTAGCATTTCTTTTGTCAGTCAAATTTCACCGGTAAATTGAATTTAGAAACTCGAGAGTGAGTCGATGGGGGGTTTCTGGCGGAGGCAAAAAGCTGGCTACAGTCTAGATTTATGAAGTGCAATTATTATGACTGTATTAACAATTTTGTTTTCTCTGAGCTTACACCAAAAAAAAAAATTTGTAAAAGTACAGCTGTGTCTACATTCCCAATGTACCACATACTCATTCCCGTCTTGTTTTGAGGTGCAAAATAAAATGATTTCAAGAATTTATTGAGAAACCCACGTCTTTGCTTTGACCTTGTCTGCATTACAAAAGTGACATTTTTCATGCACACACAGAAGCTGTTCGGCTGATGGAAAATTAATTTCTTCTGAGTTCTTGCAGAGATATACTAACTACTAAACAGGCACTACTGAGTTTTTCACACTTGAACTGGTTAACCCGAAGTCATTTTTGACTTCATCCTAGTCAGCAACTTATACTTTACCCTGGGTTAGTAATCAGTCTTGAGAGCCCAGTCTCATGAAAATGCGTATAAATAGTACGCCAAATAAAAACGTGAGTAGTCAGGTTTTGAGACTTCACCCTGCAAACCCTTGCAGGTTGTTATTTGCATATTACGAGGTTAACAACATTAATTTGACAAGTGCAGCATGCAACGTGTTTTAATAACTACTCGTCGATCACTCCAAGTTTGCAGTCACTGTTCAATTTTTTCTGTCAAACACTGAAAGGAAACGTAGAATGTGACAGTTTTGTTCATGAATATTTAAGATAAGCAGCATGGATTATCATTGGTTGTTTGTTGCTAAACCACTTACGGTGACATTTTAGGACCACATTGTTTCACGGTGTACATCTTTTGACACAGCAATCTATAATAATAACAATAATGCAAAGCTAAAAGTGACCCTAACCACATATATGTGAAACATTGCAAAAAGATAGTTGACCAAAAAAATGGAGACTTTCCTCATTTACTTGTATGACTTTGTTATTTGGACCCCAATGTTTTTCAAAATATCTACTTTTTGTTTCACAGAAGAAAGAAAGGACAGGAGGGTAAGTAAATGCACAAGTGTTCAATCTTATTTTTTATTTTATTTATTTATTGACTTATTTATTATTTATTTATTTTTGTATTTTGGTTTTTTGGTTTTTTTGAGCATTTATGATAATGCTGGAATAAAATTGCTAATTTAAAAGACTGTAAAAATCCTACGGTAAAAGCGTGTTAATAGATTTACAGTAGTTGGGCATTTCATTTTAAAATACCATCAAATGTACAGTTTTTGAGTGAAAAGAACAAGTCCTCTTACAATTTAGTTCAATTCACATTCCCATAATTCTCGGTCACAGTTTACATTTGATGGTTTTTCACTGAAATAACTATTTCTTCCTAGTTTTTGGTTTTCTTCCTTGTCTAACCACATTAGTGTTTTATGCCCTGCATCTTGTGTTGTTAAATTAATGTTTATTGCATGGACGACCTTGTCTCAGTGGTTCATCTGACTGTAATTACGTTCCAAAACACAGTCCTCAAAAAGCATTTTGACTGATACGTCAGAAATGTAGCTTCCCATGTTTATCAGTTTGAAACACTGAAGCGAAAACATCATGAGCAGCTGAAATACTTTGCTACAACGTTTCTCCTCAGAAAACAGCAAAAGCGCCACAATGCATGTCCACAGAGATCCATTGTGTCTCTGCAGAGAAGCCATGTAAGTAGTGATTGTGTTAGTCAGGCTGAGCATGCTTGGAGTGTGCCGTATTGATCTGCTGTAGATTAGCTCATAATAGCGCACCGCTTGCTTTGAAGACAAACAAGGGGACCTGCAGGGAATACAGGCAGCACACCTGAAGTCAGCCATGCCAACTCTCTGCTTTCACAACGCTAGTCTTCAAGCAGATTTTTAACGTTTTCCGTCCATCAGTGCCGTGTTTGTGCTAGATAAGGGGTGATCTCCTAGCTAAAATGCGCTCTGAAGTATGTGAGCTCATGTTGGTTTAGAGAAACCAGAGTTGTAACAGTCTATAAGCATCTCGGCGTGCACGCTGTCTTTATTCCGTGTGTAGTTTTTGTCAGCTTGAAAGATGTGCGTCTGATCACATCCCTGGGGGCTTTCCTCTCTGCCTCCCTGCTGCTGTCATCCTTTATGTTCTATCTCTGCTGTGTTAATGGATTTGAGGAGTCCGCTGCAGCAAAGGACTCTCTTTCAATCTTTCTTTTTCTCGTCTTCTGCCCTCTACAATTCAGAGTGCAGCCTTTAGTTTTATTTAGAAATAGAATGGACTTCTTTAGCTGGATGCTGATGGTGCTATGCAACTACTACGTCATTCTCTCTTTACGTAATGGTGTACAGAAAGACTTCGATATTATGTACTGCCAAGAACCTTTGGAGCCACCCAACAGACCTTTTGAACGCTTTTAAAACCCTATGGCAACTATTTCATCACACCACACTCTGGAATACTTGATCCTGATTGGTCAGTTGCAGTATTGAGCGAGTAGATGTATATTCGATGTATATCATTCAGTCCACTCCTACATACAAACACAACACCATCTCATGTCTCATTTATAGTGAAAATGACAAGGATAATATATTACTGTAATATTGTTGCTGTGATTGTCTAGAGGCAATTGTTTTGTTTTTTTTCTTGATGAGGAAAAATCTAAAACACTGTAAAAAAAATTTGTCATTTTAATAGTAAAAGACTAAAATCCTAAAAACCTTTTAATTGGTTAACAGTAAGTTCCCTTACTCTATACTGTGAAAAACGGTAAAATATCTAATGGGACTTTTTCAAGTTTACAGTAAAAAGTAAAATTGTGTTAACTGTGCAGGTTTTGGAAGTAAAAGAACAAATCATCTTATAATTTACAATGAAAAAATGTAAATTCACATTCTCTGTGTGACAGCTCACATTTGATGGGTTTTCTTAAAGGGGTCATATGATGCTGCTAAAAAGAACATTATTTTGTGTATTTGGTGTAATGAAATGTGTTTATGCGGTTTAAAGTTAAAAAAACACATTATTTTCCACATACTGTACATTATTGTTTCTCATATATTTTTTTCTTATTAATTATATACATTAGGGTTTTCTATATATTAATATTTACCTTATTTTGTGTGAAAACTACTTGGGATGAACATCATGTGGTTATTATTATATATTATATTATAAAAGCAAAAACTATTTTTGTAATTTGATATATTAACTTTATTTGCATTATTTGGTTATTAACATATATCTTTTTTACAGTAAATGTAATTTTAATTTGTAAAACTTAATGTTGCTACCATATTTTTTACAGTGAATTTCTGGCAGCCTCAACTACTGTTTTTTTTTTTACTATAAAATCAACTAACTTGTATTAAATTTATTTATTTAATTTGTTTACTTTTATGTTTTGCTTAAAGTTCATGTAGTCTACATTCAGTAGTTCAATAGTCAAAATGTCCTGAAACAGATTAATGTAGTGTCAGACATAATTAGCAGCACCAAATATAATAATAGCAAAAATAAACAGGTTTTCCAACCACTCCATTGTCTGGACAAATACTTTGTCCCGCCTCAAACTCGTGCCATATGTTGACCCGTCGGACCGCTCAAGCAGAACAATGTTTTGAAAGCTCCACAGAGAGACAGGAACTCAACTTACAAAAACTTATAGTCGTTTCTGCATTTTTCAACTGAAATGTTTTGAATATAAAAAAACGTGTGCATTTGAATGTGCAGTATGAATTACTGATCCATTAAGCATTATGTAATGTGAATGAATTCAAGTTTTGGTGAAGTGTAACCCAGTTCTACTTAGCATCTTGCTGAACTGGCCCAAGCACTAATGCAAACAGAGAGACAGATTGGTGTCAGGAACAATAGGCCTCTTAGCGTCCATACGAATAATAGCATTAGACCCCGTATAGAATCTGGGCGAGTCGAGTCCTCTCATCTTCTTTGGCTTTAAGAAGACATATGGACCATCAGCAGCTGCACCTGTCCTGTGAAGCACCATCTCTTTGAGTGATTAGTCTTTGCGCTGACTGGCGCTCAGATGTGCTGTCGCAGAGTTACAGGGAGGCAGACTTTGGAGAAAGAAAGAGACCGAACAGGCGGGGGTTCAGAGCAGCCCTGGAGCGTGAAGTCGTCCTGGTTGGTAATCAGGATAATTGCAGCGTTGCTAGTGCTCTAGTCTCCAATCTCTGAGTGTGGGCCTCTGTGGCCCTGTGTGCAGATTGGCCCCTCAGGCGCCGTGAACCGGGCCACTGCAATTCCCTTCTGCAAAGAGAGAGAGTGAGACAGCTCTACCTCCGGTCTGTCTTATTAGACATACTTATCAGATTAATTTAATGAGGATCATAAAACTGATAAAAATACACCGTTGTGACGTTATTCAAGTTGACATGAAATCAAAATGAGGCCCTATTTACACTCTTAAAGGAAAAGTTCACTCAAAAATGAAAATATACTCACCTTCAGGCCATCCAAGATGTAGGTGAGTTTGTTTCTACATCTGAACAGATTTGGAGAAAATTAGCATCACATCACTTGCTCACCAACGGAGTGAATGGGTGCCGTCAGAATGAGAGTCCGAACAGCTGATAAAAACATCACAATAATCCACAAGTAATGTACAGGACAGCGAAAATAAGAGTCCTCTATTCATAATATTGCTTTCTTCAGTGGAAAAAGTCCTCTTGTCTTGATAAGGAGAGGAATATGCTCAAATCAAGCACAGTTTATAAGCAAAAACAGTTCTAAACAAACCTGTTGGTGGATTTTGATGTGAGAGGACAACAGGGGATGGACTTCATTGGAGGAAGCATTATTACGGATTATGGACTTCGTCTTAACCAATAGCCAAATAGATATTTAGGCATCTTAGCATTTTAGGCTTCTGTTGTAGAAAATTTTTTTTTTTTTCCAAACATTTTGCCAGTAATCGACATTATCGACATAGTCATTTAATTAGCGTTTATATAATAACGATTATGGGAGTATTGCAGATAATAACGAACTGAAAGGCAACATGCGTAATGCAACGCTAAGTTCATGAGTTTGATTGCATGATCTGATAAAGACACTGTCAGTGGCTTTGGATAGAAGTGTCTGCCAAATGCATGAATGTACTGTAAATGCAAATGAAGCGCTACCACTGAGATGCTGTGGAGAGTGAACTTGACCTTTAACCTTCACATTTCATCTTCAAAAGTGGGTTCTGGTGTGGAACGCCCAATTGTCATGATCCAGTTAATTCCAGATGAATAAAATCAAGTCCTGGCCTACTTTGATAAATATTCAGAAATATACTATGAAGTGCATGGCATTACAAAAGTAAAATGGGCTGTGAAGGCTGTTTTTTATGCTGACATTGAGGTCAATGCTGACATTGACACTTCACTGGAGAGGCAGATTTTGCATTCTGGCTTCATTTGGATTCACTGTAGAAGTTTTTGTCTTTCCTGCTTCTTCTTATGCCCTCATACCTTGACATGCTCAGCCACTTTGAGCGGATTGTGTTGTCACTTAACCGTTGAAATGGCGGAGCGGGTCAGAGCATCCCATTAACAGATCCATATGTGGGCTTTCATTCACACCCCACACACACCCCCCCCCTCTCTCTCTCTCTTTTTATTCTCTCTCTCTCTCTGTCGCACTCTCTTTCTGTCTCTCTCATCCACTCATTGTAATTTAAATAGCTGTTCTTGTCTGCTGGTTCAGTGCTACAGTCATTAATTAGTTCATCTTTGGTTCTGTTCAGCTGTCGGATGGAAAAGCTCTGGGTTCAGCGCTCTGGCTTTACCATATGGATCTCTTCCTCTCTGCCATTATAAGCTAAACATGCTTTCAGAGGAAGTATGGCCTGTAAATACATCCTATACATCCAATTAGTGTACCACAGTCAACATTTGAACCCAGTTTGGGTTCCACCTGGGCCATGAATCATTTTTCACATTGATATTTAAAAAATCTCATTTTTCTCTTTTTTTTTCTTCTCACATCTCATTATAGAAACATTTTAGTTCCATATCAATATCTTTATTAATTATTTTGTTGCCTCAAGGCTACTTTGTGCAATTAGGGTACCAAAACTCGTAGGAAAATATGATTAATTAGTGGTTTTTCTAGTGAGTATAGCAACTGTGCACAAATACAGTCATTAAGAAAGCTGTTTTGATTTTTTTTCCCTTTATAATCTTTGCCTTTTTAACAAGTCTGTCATTCTTCTAATTCCACACTGTGTAAAAATATTTTAAATAAATTCCTGGTAGCAGAAAAATGTAAGTATCCTTAATATTTCCTGCGCATGATGATTAGCGTGCCATTGCATCCTGGTCCTGAACGCCATCATCTTTTTCCTCAGCCTTGCCTTTTATGCATGTGTCCCTGTATGAGGACAATTTATTTAAGATAATTTCTGTTAAATTTAGAGATTAGTAACCACATAAACCACCACAGACTCAGTGTTACAGTGAGCCACAATCCTGAATGCTATTGCATGTGCACAAATTTCCCCTGACAACTTTCAATGAGAAGATTCAGAAGATGAATATGCATGTCATAAAAGAAGTCTCTTATGTTCACCAAGGCTGCATTTATTTAATAAAATACAGTAATATTGTGAAATATATTATTATAGTTTAAAATAACTAATTTCTATTGTAATATATTGCATGTGTAAATTATTCCTGTAATGGTAGAGCTGCATTTTCAACATCATTACTCCAGTCTTCAGTGTCACATCAACATTTGTTCGAAATAGAAATCTTTTGGTATATTATAAATGTCTTGACGTCCACTTTTAGTTAGGGATGTAACGATTAACCGCGAGCCGGTTGAAAATCGATTCAAATATGTGATGATTCAAATCGGTTGAGATGCTAAACAAATCGCGATTCATTTAGGGTTAGGAGTTTATATGAATGTATGTCTGAGGGGAACTTTAGACTTTAGAAGAGTTTAGATGGTATTTTTTCTTTTCCTCTTGCCTCTGTATAATGCATATTAAAGTTCATAAGTGCAGCGCTGCTTTGTTTACAGCGGTAACCAAGGAAACGCTTTAAGCGCCACCTGCTGGCAGAGAGTGAATCTGCGTCTCGTTCAGCTCGTCTGCTGTTTCTGTTTCATGCAGATATTTTTTATGTATAGTTTCACAAAACTGAAGTCAAACCATTCTGTTTTTGCTTCAAATTTCGAAATTATACAACCTAATTTAGATTAAAAACTGCTCATGTTGCATGTGTGCAGCATCTTTGTTTGGATCATGATTAAAATGCAGTGGTTGTCTCATTTTAAAAGGAAAGAGCACAGACAAAGCCTTATTCTGTTTATATGAAGAGATTTATTTTATTTGTGTTAATTATTTAATTGATTTGGGGCTTGTTTTAAAATTTCAATTTAGTTTTGTTATTTACATTTACAGTAACCTATATTTAAAAATTGTTATTTAGCAGACACTTTTATCCAAAGCGACTAACAAATGAGGACAATAGAAGCAATCAAAACCAACAAAAGAGCAATAATATACAAGTGCTATATTAGTATATTATTATAGTGTTATATTTCAATTTCACAAAGAAACATGCAGCATTTTGTCCAAGCAATAATAAAAGGACACATTTAATTTATAATTTTTCTTAAATCTCATTTTTTAAAAAAAAAAAAAAAAAATCGTGAATCGAATCGCGAGTTGAGTGAATCGTTACATCCCTACTTTTAGTCGATTAATTGCAAGTTTTAATTGGTTTACATTGCTTATTTACATTCATGGCCATACTCCATATTGGCTCCTGAAACAATGCAAGTTACAATTGTTTGGAGCGTCCCTGCTGGGAAGGAGATGTGGAGATTGGACCTCCAGGAACTTTAATTGAATGCCTCTGCTATATATTATCAGTGAATGGGACTCGGTTGAAATCATATGTGCATGGCAAACAACTACGTGTCAAAAGAATTCTCTTTCATCGGAATGAATTGAGTGGCATTTCTGCCCCGTCTGTCTATATCAGCGTTATCTAGATCTAGATTCACGTCTACGTCTAGGCAACACTGGTGGCGTTGTGCAAAGCAGGCCATTGTTACACAGCCAAGTATTTGAAGGGCACAGGCCCTGTGGGAGAGAGACAGGAGCCAGTAACAGGGGAGAGATATGGCAACACAGTGAGCTTGATAGAGAGCTAAAGCCCATAATCCCTCTGGTTCAAACCACAAGTGAGAGTCTTTCCCCTGTGCGCTTGATGGCAGGGTCTAACCCTTCGGTGTGCGAGGCCAAAAGACAAGGCGTGCTGATAAAAGCCATCCCTCTCGCTTCCCCCTTATCCATCTCGCTCAGAAAACAGAAATAAAAATAAGGGCAGCTGCTCTCACCGCAGATCTCTGGCACTGCGTCTCGAGCATGGCACGCACACAAACACGTAAACACACAAACTGTAGGTCTTGCCCCCATTGTGTTTCAAACTCGGTGAGGTGCATGTAAACCAAAGCATTGCTTTTAAACGAGCGTTGCCTCTAGTGCAGAATGTATGTACTCTCATGGAGAGCTTCGCTTCTGATCTGGCTGCACTCCAGCACACATACTACGCATATAAAAGAGAGATACAGGCCTGACGTTCATCCAACCGATCAATGCCAGGGGCCTCGATGCATCCTGGGTAACTCGGCCCATCTGAACCCAACGCTCCTTTGATGGTATAACATTTTTCGATGTTTTAATGTTCTGTCAGGAGTTCACTGGGCTGCATCCCAATACGCCTACTTATAGTATGCACTGGAAGTATGCACTTCACTGGTGAGAGGAAAGTACTGTATGAGCTGCGAAAGAGCTCTTGTTTACCTACCCTCACGTTGTTCCAAACCTGTTTGACTTACTCTTTCTGTGGAACACAAAATAAGGAGATATTTTGAAGAAAGAAACAACACTGCACCTCACTGAATTTCATTGTGCAGACAAAAACATCATTGAGACTTTGAAATATCTTCTGTTGTGTTCCACAGAAAGAGTAAGTCAAACCGGTTTGGAACCACATGAGGGTGAGTAAACGATGATTTATGAAAGTTTATGATTCTTCTACATTTTGTTCATCGAGATATTCTTCACAAATGAACACACCTTTGGATAATTTGAAGCCTTAAAAAAATGCACAACCCAGTCTCATGGCAAATACGTACCTGGGGGCACATTTTTGCAAGACGCGAAATACGTACTCGGTTCGAATCCCGTGTAACTACGTTTCAACAAAACAGTTCAAATCTGCATATAAGGAAGTTAAAATGGCACGGTTGTATCAAAAAATGTGTTTTTATATCAGTTTTGCATTTGTTAACACTATCGGGTAGGTTTAGGGTTGGGTTTGGTGTAGGGCATATTTCCAACACGATAGAGCATTAACTTTTAGCGACAGTCCCCGGATATTTGAATTCTGAACCGCCGCAATACGTACCTGAAGCAACGTAATAAAAACACAGCAATACGTACCTATATCAACGTAATAAAAACGTGCCAGGGTTGACGTATTGAACCCGTGTTTTAGCGCCACTCAGTGGACATTTCTCTTTGAAACTGCGGCGAAACGTGCAGTAAGGTACGTAAAAACGGTGTTGCAGAAATGTACGCAGAGGTACGTATTGTTATGAGACTGGGTTGAAAATGCATCATTCATCATCATCATAAATAGAATCAGCAGAAGTAAAAAGGTAACGTAGACTATAAACAAACTACACCAATGTCGCACGATTTCAGTGTCAGCACCATTAAGCTTCTGACAGATCTCACAGTCTGTATCTAAAACCATTTTCCCTGAAAGTTTGAGTTCGAACACAATGAGGCTGTGAAACAGACTAGTGAGTAGATCCCTGTTGAAAAAAACGAATATGCTGGTTAGGTATGTTTTGTAGCATGTCTGCTGGTCATGAACTGGTTTAAACAGGTCATGTGCTGGTCCTATGCAGATCCTTAGCTGGTCCCAGCTTAAACCAGCTCAAACCAGCAGCCATGCTTCAAAACATACCTAACCAGCATATGCTGGGTTTTTTCAACAGGGATGAGTTTGCCTGTTTGACATGATGATGTTTAATGTTCCTGACAACCTCTGCACTTCCACTTAGCCACTTGTTAGCCTTTTTCGAGACAAGTAAAAGATTAAAAAAAAAAATCTTGGTGTATTTTGTTGTAGAATAAAGCATTTATCCAAAAACCAATTCAAAAAACCTATTGACTTCAGGAAGATGGAACCAGAAGTGCTAATGTAACCCCTCTCTCCCGGGTCCTCACCGCCACACCTCGTTCTTGTTCCGAGTGGGTCTCGAACCCAGGTCTCCGGCATGGAAGGCGGACACACTAACAAGGAGGCTAAAGACTGCAGCCTCTAGCGTCTGTCACTAGTGCGTCTCTTGAGATCAGGGGAGTGAGGTTTACCTGCACAGCACTTACTTGCTGGCCTCCGTTACACTAAAACGTTAACTTGTTTCCAGGTTTTGGCCTACAAAAATAGGCCATCCCTAAAGGACTCTATTTAGGATGCAGTGCTTGCTCCACATTTTAATCATATCTGATGCTGTTTGTTCATTCTTCCCGCATAATGTTATGTGAAATGTAGTATGCCCAATGTCGTATGAATGAACACCCAGTAATTCTGAGGATCAAGAAAGATGTTCCTTGTGATTAAATTGTAAATGGCTGAACACATGGGTCAAAGGACAATGTCAACATGGCAGATATAGTACGTGCAGGAATGTATTTACACCTACAGACGTGCTTCATAAACAGTCATGAGATTCAATGAAAGTCTCTCTTTTTCCTTCTCGTACTGGTATCTTTTTAACGGAAGGCAACTGAAAGGCACAATCTCTTTTTCGTCAGACAGTCAGCAAAACTAAAAGACAAAAAGAACAGTTGCATTGTTTGCTAAGCTGCAAGCCAGAAGATTTCAGCGTGGACTTCACTGGCCTTTCCTCGGAGGAACTGCAGTGAAACTGAAGATAGCTGAGGCACAGATGAAAGAGACACAGAAAAGAGAGCGAGAGGGAGGGTGAAAGAGCTTTGTATTTGTTGCTAAATTGGATTAAAGATTTAGCTGGCATCATTTGTAGTAATGTATGCAGAGTTAAACGCTGCTCAGAAGCCTCTCTCACTTAAAGAGCTTTAATACTGAAACCGAACAAAGTGCATTCAGCCGCGCTGAACACAATCTCCACGGGATGAGCAGTTTCCTTTTAATGTTACCATAACTACACTTCACTGCACTTTTGGCAAATTTCCCACCCTTTGACAAAATCGCAAAACGCTGCTGTTTCTCTCGCTGCCTAATGTACGAAGAGCACTAGACAGTCTGGAGATTAGTTCAGCAGTTTTATTTCCCATTAATTGCTGTATTGTTTTGTTGGGCACACACTGAGAATACATATGTGACTGAGCAGAAGCAGTTCCGCAATGTTTTCAATGAGAGAGAACCAATCACAAGCTTAGACAATGAATCTGGAAGTTCAGACAATGAATCTGGAAACGCAGTTTAATGCTTGACAAAGACGTTTTTAATCTTTTGAAAGAGATGAAGACAAACTGGCATGAACGATATGCTCCTCCTCTCCTCTGAAAGTGTCTGGCTATTGCCTAACTGTAAATGTCTGTTATATGTCAGGTTATCATTTGAGTGTCTCAAGCATTTTATTTGAAGTCTGTTGGACTTATGGATGATTCGCTGTGAGCTTCTAGTTTAGAAAGCTGCTCAGGGCTTCAACATCAGATCTGATTCAACATCATATTCAGCATCATAATGAAGGACGTCGAGGATGGAGGGGGTGGAAGAGAAGAATATAGACGGAGATGGCCTTTACATTTTGTGCGCTTGTAAAAGGCACGATCCCATTTAAATCAGTTATGGAGTCACAGTAACAGTATAAAGATCTTTCCAGACTAGTCTGGCCCAGTTTTAGCTCTGATCAGCTGAAGGTCAAATCGTTTCGCCTTCTGCGTTTTCTTTGAAATAGGCGAAGTAATGCAAGCAAGCAAGAAACAAGCAAACAAACCAAAAACAAGCTTTCTTGCTTGTGAATCTCTTAACTCGAAAGGAATAAATCACCCAAAAATGAAAATTAGCTGAATATTTACTAAACCTCAGGCCATCTAAACTGTAGATGACTTTTGATTGGTAGAAATGTAGCTTTACATCACTTGCTCACCAATAGTGAATGGGTGCCGTCAGAATGAGAGCCCAAAACAGCTGATAAAAACATCACAATAATCCACACCACTCCAATGAATGTTTTGTGAAGTCAAAACAGCCATATTTGATCGGAACTGTTTAGGACTGTAAACGTCTCCTGATTCTGACTCATATTTTAGCCGGAAGCAAAGTTAAAACTGGATTTGTTTTTACAAACACACAGCTTTTCGTTTCATAAGAGGTTGATTTATGGACTGGGGTCTTGTCAATGGTTTAATCAGCTACTTTAATCAGCTGTTTGGACAGTTATACAGTTATAAAAATGGTGTATTGTAACGTTAAATAATGCGGTTCATCACAGTTTTTTTTCTCTAGGTTTATTGGTTGTGATTAGTGTAAATATGCTTGCATGCTAAAATCGTAATATACTCAAAAAGATACTAATATAGACTAGCTACAGTTTCAAAGTAGCTTCCCTGGTGCTGGTGGGTGTACAGATAAATGGGTTTTATCAGTCTGTGTGTGTGAAAAGACTATTAAAAGAGAGAGAGAGAGAGCGAAAACGCTTTTGGGGGATGGAGGAGGGTACGTGTGTGTGGTTTGGAGAGAGAAATGCAAATAACGTGGCAAAATAACAGCGTGAAAATTCAACTGCGCAGAAATTTCTCACAAATCAAACTTCAAGCACCCAAAATTGTGCCATCAGCACTCCACCCATAAGCCGAGCAGCGTCTGACTTCATTAAGGCTCGCGAGCGAAGGTGCAGCTGCACATGACTGTGTTTGATTAACTCTGCAATGATTTCTGACTTAATCAGTCAGAAGAACAAATTCAGTGAGCAGGAAGCCTTTTATCAGCCAGACTCACTCACCTGCACATCTTCCTGCCTTTTAGTCAGCAGCAAATTAGCAAACCGACGGCTGTCAGAAATGAATAATTGAACTACATTTCCAAGATGAAGGCTAAACTGGTACACTAAATAAATTTGTATTTGCTTGCCTTTGACTAGATTTACTACTTGAAATAAATACTTCTTGGTCTCATGTGGTGTATTAGTATAGGCCTATATTAGTTGTTTTAAAAGCATCACGAGGAGTCACATTTTTTTCTTAGATTAATTTGTTCATTGTACTATGAAAATTAACTTTTAGAAAACAACGTTCTTCCTTAGTATATAAAAAGTAAATGACACTGGCTAAATTTAGAAAATTGCACAATGCATAAATAGTTTCCGAATTCGGCTCCATTCTGTGTATGAAATTACGTACTGTCAGAGTATGTAATGCATTTGATAAAGCATTGACCATTAATAAAGCACATTCTGTAAGCATCAAATGTGTGTAATATGAGTACAATCTGGTCATATTAACCCACTCATGTGTTATATTTGACATGTTATTGTTTTCTGCCATTTACAAATATTATGATGCCTCATCCGTGGCTTCATGAGGGTCATCCAGATATTTTTTGTTTAGTTTTTACCACATTGACAAATTACTTTAATATGATTGCCACAAGGCACCCAGTTGTCATCTTGGATAGTTATTTTGCATTAAAACCTATATGTTGTGGAGACAAAAAAAATGTGTTAACATTAGCTGAAAATAACCTGTTTAATTCTGGTCAAAAATGGTTGATAAATTAAATTAAATTAAATTAAATTAAATTTAAATCAAATAAAATTTAAATAAAATTTTTAATTTAAATTAAATTAAATTAAAAGAACAAAGAATATGATAAAATGATAAGATATTGATTTTGAACCAGTATTTCTGGTCAAAAATGGTTGATAAATTTAATTAAATTTAATTAAATTAATTAAAATTAAATTAAATTAAATTAAATTAAAAGAATACAGAATATGATCAAATGATAGATATTGATTTTGAACCAGTACATACAAAGTTTATTTTGCATTAAGCATTTCATTAAGACTTTGAAAGCGTCAGTGTTTTCAGTGAGATGATGCAAGAACACAAAAATCTGTTTCCAAACAAGGAAACTCCCACTTCTCCCCCTCCTCTGTTGTCTCATATTGCAAATCTCATTCATTCAGAAATGTCTCATGTTGGCGATGAATCTCACCGCTGTGTCTGAAAGCTATGCCTTCCTCCTTCTTCAAAGTAAGGACAAATTTACTTGGGAGAAGAGGAACGTCTGAACCAATAAAGAACAGAGAGGGGTTAAACAGTGTCAATACCATAACCTCATTTATCTGCCGCCTTTAGGTCAGCAGGGCCGGCTCCAGCCGATGTTAGCCATTAGTGCAACCATTTGCCCATATGTTGAAGCAAATGAGTGCTCAGATAAGTCATGGATCCGATAATACACCCATGGGCAGTTAGATTTGACTTTTAAATTGGACTGATACTGTATGGTTCATTTTGATGGAAAAAGATCCCAGTGTGCAGTGTTTTATAATGCAACCCACACATTCATTGCAAATTATTCTCTTCTCAGTCAGTATGCTACCAAGTGCTACATTGGTTTGGAGCTATAAAATATGATAAAATGCACTGAATTTTCAGCTGGGGCCAGTTGCATAAACATAGTCACCTTGTTAAGACTGTCTTAAGAACTAGTTTGACTAACTAGCAGGTAACCAAGTGGTAGTCAGTCTTACTTTTCGGAGTTAAATTAGACCAATTTATGTTTTTATTACATTTACATTTAGTCATTTAGCAGACGCTTTTATCCAAAGTGACTTACAAATGAGGACAATGTAAGCAATCAAAATCAACAAAAGAGCAAAAGAGAGAGAGCAGGAACTAACTTTCAAAAGTTATGACCAGTCTTGCAGAAAAAAAAAAAAGATGACTAACTTTTAAGACCAGTCTAAGCAGTTTATGCAACCAGCTACAGATCATATCATTCTCCATCTGGTATATACGCTGCAAATTTATGCAATTTTTTTGTTTTGAATTATTTTTATTGTAGTATTCTGCAATTTTTTGTTTCCCGGAATGGATACTGAAAAAATATGTTGTGCTTATGGCAAAACTTTAAGACTCCTATAATCTGTCTGCTGGCACTTTTAGCACGGTTTAGTCCAAGGAAATTATTGAAAATAATTTGAAGGGAAAATAATAATTTGAAATTACGATTAATATAGATTTTTTCCCACCTACTGTAGATCATTGGGGTCTGCGAGTACAGCAGTGGAAAAAATATGAGATGAGAAATATGAGAAAATTATATTTCAATGCTTTTGTGTTCACTTGTAAAAGTTTTGTATTCTTTCATAAAAGTGTTACATTCCCCCGAGAAACTTTTCATTTGCAAAAGCACTGAAATACATGTTTTTTTCTTATCATTTCCATCACAAAAGTTTTACAAGTGAACACAGGGTTTCTCTGGGATTGCTAAAAAGTTGATGAAAAAATATGATCTATGAACATTTTGTTAACATCCCTGTTACATTATGAAATGTTATCTTTGAATGTTATTTGAACTTTTTTCTTTTGCTTGTTAAAAAATATTTTTCCTTGGTTATGCAAATGTTAAGGGACTGGTTCACTTGATCATTCTGCAAACATTATTGGAAGTAACATTTAGATGAACATCCAACGAAAAGCTTACAGAAAAGAACATTTCAGTTCTGATGTTTCCAGAACATAATTAAAGAACAGATCACTTTGAATGAACATTATGTTACCATTCCTGGAAGAATGTTCACAGTCGCGTTTTCTTGCGTTTCGTATCTGAAAGTCAGCACAACATGATGGTTAAAGCAAGATTAAAGTAAATTTACAATTTAATATGCAGAAAAACTGATTATATATGCATTATATGCATTCCAAAATTGTCAGAGAATTTGTCTTGAATATAAGTGTATTTTCTTTTTTTCACTGGTAGATTTTGCCCTTTTTTCACTTGAAATAAGAAAAACGGTATTAGCATAAACCTCAATAAACTGATGGATGTTTATATATTTTTACTGGAATCCAAGACAGATTTTTTGTTGTTGTTGTTGTTGCAGTGTTCATTATCCCACACAAATGAAAAAAGGCCATTTTCTTTGGCTTCTGAGCCCAAACTCACACTCGTGTTCACAGTATCAGTGCTCTGGCAAATAAGCCATCTGCTCGGGCCTGGAGGGCAGACTTAAATCAACGTTAGTCCAGCGCTGGCAAACAACGCCGAGCTATTGCCTCACGATTCTGAGGCCAAACATTCGTCTTTCTTCTTCGTATCATCCATCTCTTTTCTTATTCATTTCCTTCCTGCATCTTTCTATCGCATTTTCTCCTTCCTGCAGCTCTCACCTGTGGTCTGTCGTTCTCTCTGAGGAGTGTGCGCTCGGTGCTGAGCCGCTTAGGTTCTGCTGCGGTTACAGAGGTGCTGACGGTGACACTTGCCGGCCCAGACCGTGCCCTACTTACAGAGAGTGAGAGAGAGAAGGAGGGTGGGTAGGCTAAAGTGTCAGCAGTGCGAGGTGCTCAGTGCTTAGATAAACTCCTGTGGGATTAATGGCCTAGTTAAAGTTGGAGCTAAAGAGGATTAGCCTCCTCGGAGAGGTGGCAATAGATCCAGCATGTCCTTCAGCGGTGGAGGCAGAGGAGGAGGATGAAGGGGGAGAGCGGTGGCTGGAGATTGCTACTGAGCATGCAAAAAACAACCACATCTTGCAGGTTGACACAAGGTCAAAATGTCGCCTGTCACCAAGGTGGTGGAAAATGACGGCGAAGACGAGGGCGGTGTTGCAGGTGTTCTTGCAAATCGTGACTCCAGCAGTGATTAGATTTTTTAGTGGACGGTGCACTGGGCCATCTTTAGCAGGTGTCTTGGAGTCGTGGTTGTTCATGTATGGTCTCGGTTCGAGTGAATATTTGTGCATGGCGGTTGTATATTCTGTGTTGTTTGTATTGTGACTTCACTGGGCTGGCCTGAAGGTGTCATTTTTATTCTGTTTCCCCTAATGGTGTAAAAAAGTCTTTTTTGACAGCATGCTTGCACTATAGTTCTTTGGGATACATACATATTTGCAACATTTTCTTTACTGCTTTATTCAAACATGACCAATTAATAGTCATAATACACATAAAAAATAAAATCTAAAAATACAATATTGATTACATTTTGAAAGCTGCAGTTGATGTGTGTTGGGACAGCGATAGTAAACATACGGCACTTTATGGCCATCTAGTGGTCAAGAGAAAAACAAACGCTAAAAAACGCCATGCAGCAGTCAGCTAGTCTTTTGCAACGGAACATTTGTTTTTAATACACCAGCTAAATTTGTTTTTTCTAAAAATTATGTTGACTATTAAATCAGATAATTTTCTTAAATCATTTTTAAAAATGCGTTCATTATCTAACGTTCTGAAATTGGTGAACGAGTCGTTCTTTGAGTCTTTCAATCTTTTCAATGAACTCGGTTCGAACGGTTCTTTGAGTCACTGAACCAAGAACCGTTTCGTTTGGATTTATAGCAGATAGTAAAAGAGTGAAGGAGTAAAAGAGTAGAGTGAACCGAGGACGTCTTATTATTATTATTATTATTATTAAAGCATGAACTGGAAATGTTTATGACTTTATTATATGCGCAGTTTTATAAACACATGCGTACAAAAGTGTTAAAAGTGCTATTTATTAGTGCACAAACTTTTTCAGACAAGAGTTACAAATGAATTTTAGCACTATAATTGCAAATTATATTTAGGACTAGATTTTAAATCACTTTTTTATTAGCTGGAATGAGACACATGAAATTACAATCATAGTTATTAAAACAAAGCAATATATTTTATGAGTTTTATTGGAATGTTTTATAGCTATTACGCCACGATGTGAAAGAATTGCTGAAACGATTTTTTCTTTCTAATGGCAAGTTAAAATAGGACTGCTGAAGATTCCTTTAGAGAAGTAATCAATTTCAGTTCTTTCCTTTACATGCTTAAGGCAATCAGATCAGTGATTAAGAAACAAAGGAGTACAAGTAGCATACAAATTAAAATACTCTGAAAATAAGACAAAGATGGTTAAGAGTGGGCGATCCAGAATCTCTTTATTGTTGATGGAACAAATCTCTCTGATTGTTTGAATAGTCATCCAATTCAGCACATAAAATAATGCTTACTGACAGCAGCATCAAACATCTAACATACTGGCAGGATAATATCTGCTACCAATAATATATTACCATCTATTTCTGTACATTCCTTTGATACCTAAACTATACTTAGTGTCTAATAAAATATAAAGGATATTTGAAATGACTAGAGTGTGGAAATCAGGCCTGTAAACAAAAACACAGTTCCCTGTTCCAGTCCTCTAACTCAGTGGTTCCCAACCCTGGTCCTGGAGGCACCCCAACACTGCACATTTTGCATGTCTCCTTTCTCTGACGCACCAATGTCAGGTCTTGGAGTCTAATGAGCTGATGACCTGAATCAGGTGTGTTTGATTAAGGAGACATGCAAAACGTGCAGTGTTGGGGTGCCTCCAGGACCAGGGTTGGGAACCACTGCTCTAAATCACACTTCATGGACTTCAAAAAAAGACTTGGGAAAAAAAAATCATGTACTACAGCATACAGACAATGCCTTTTGTACTCTGTTAAAAAATAAATTAAAAATGCATAAAATAGTTCCCCTACAATATGTGCCATTGTGTCCTTTGGCATGGGTTAATCAGTGAAATAAGAAACCTCTAAACTGAACGGGTCGCTTTAAATCATTACCACCATCACACCAATTAAGTTCAGTGTCACACTATTGCTAGCATACTGAGGTGAAAATAGCAAACTGCTGCTGTCTGGCGTTGTGCACACTCCTGGTGTGGGTGCCACATCTGTTTTCTACATGACCTTTATTACAAAACAAAGCCAAAGGCCAAATCAGAGAAGCATTTTTTGTCTTTCCATTATGGGTTGGCAATATAACAAAAGAATAACAATATTTTTCATTAAAAAAAGGACTGTAATTTATCACAAGGCACATTTAACACTGAGGTAATCTGACATGATTATTGATTAAAATATACGCTGATACTCAAATCCAAGTCCATGTGGAGTGTTGTTTTTTTAATCAAAATAATGAAAAAAAAAATATCTTTATAAAATCTATTGAACACTACAATATTACACATCAAATATGTTCCTGAGTGTCTCATGGGTCCAAATATACATGTAAAACACAATCAAGATACTTTTAAAAGTCATAATATATGAAGCTGTTCTCCCAATAGTGATGAAAAACTCTACAACTATTGTCAGCTTTTATAAAATACATAACTGTCTGCCCAGTAATAAAAGTTTCAAGGGCTTGACCCTCTGTTAAGTCCTTAGCGTTCAGCTTTAGCTTTCAGACTTGTGTCTGTGACTGTAATTTATCACAAGGCACATTTAACACTGAGGTAATCTGACATGATTATTGATTAAAATATACGCTGATACTCAAATCCAAGTCCATGTGGAGTGTTGTTTTTTTAATCAAAATAATAATGAAAAAAAAAAAATCTTTATAAAATCTATTGAACACTACAATATTACACATCAAATATGTTCCTGAGTGTCTCATGGGTCCAAATATACATGTAAAACACAATCAAGATACTTTTAAAAGTCATAATATATGAAGCTGTTCTCCCAATAGTGATGAAAAACTCTACAACTATTGTCAGCTTTTATAAAATACATAACTGTCTGCCCAGTAATAAAAGTTTCAAGGGCTTGACCCTCTGTTAAGTCCTTAGCGTTCAGCTTTAGCTTTCAGACTTGTGTCTGTGTCTGCTTGTGAGAGGCTCCAACTCTACGATATGGTCTCTGGAGCCCCTGTTCAGCTCAACCACTCTTGGGACGACAGTGGACCAGCGATCTGTTGGAGTAGAGGCGAGAAATTATATTTGTTAGTTGATTTTTCAAACATACATTTCTGTGTATTAGGGATGTGCATCTCCATAACTGGGGCTCATGCTATAATGCATAGCCAATGCATCACCTAGTAGTGCATATACTGATAATTATATATAAATAAATTGGTTTTTACCTATGCAAATATGTTAGAAATGATGCATTGCGATACAAATGCCAACTTGTACCCGATGGACATTTTATTAAATCCATGCATCGCATCGTTAACTTTTATGCCGATGCACCGATGCAAATCTTACACTCTAAAAAATGCTGGGTTGCTTCAACCCAACTTTGGGTCAAATATGGACTAACCCAACCGTTGGGTTAAATTTTTACATTAAATTTTTAACCCAAAAGTTGGGTTAGTCCATATTTGACCCAAAGTTGGGTTGAAGCAACCCAGCATTTTTTGGAGTGTAAGA
>NW_015639805.1:548474-559857 GCF_001515625.1 Sinocyclocheilus rhinocerous
ACTTTGGGTCAAATATGGACTAACCCAACCGTTGGGTTAAATTTTTACATTAAATTTTTAACCCAAAAGTTGGGTTAGTCCATATTTGACCCAAAGTTGGGTTGAAGCAACCCAGCATTTTTTAGAGTGTACCATCCCTAATGTGTATGTATTTTGTCCTAGTACTGTGCAAAATAGTTTCCAAGACTATTCGAGGATGTTTCACAAGAAAATACAATTTTAGTCTTCTTCAAAATTTCGTGTTTAATCGAATCTATGACCTGCCATTTCTTCAAAATTAATTGTGAACTTTCCTAGCAATTTCTGAGTGAGAATTGTTACTGCACCAAATTTTTTTAATTCTAAAAAAGATTTGTTTAGGGGTTTATCTATGCAGCACAGCGGCCTGCTCATTTACCGACCTCTTCGAAGGCCTCGTCCGCCCTGTGCCTGCTCGTAATGGTCCTTCTGGCCTGGATCCTCATTTATGATCCCCAGATTTTGATTCCAGTGGGACCACTTGACCTCGTCCACTCTATAGCGTAGAGAACGAAAGCCCAAAACTGTTGTAAATGATTTGAAGGGTTAGGCTGTAATTTAATAAATGAGTAGTGGATATCTTGTAGTTCTACCTGAAGCACCAGCGTTTGTCTGGCGTTCCATCCAAGCCCTTGCCCACAGTAACCATCTCTCCAGCACGGAAAGACTTCCGCAGACACACGGGGAAGGACCGCTCGATGTCCAGGATAGTAGTTGCCCACTGATGCAAACAAAAGGAAAATGACATGTTAGAGAGGAAAGCCATTTATAACCAGTGAATACTAAGGTAAAAGCTTTAGACAGAAGTTAACAAAAGTGATTGCTGTCAGATGTGCACCAAAATAAACCACTGAAACAAAAACGCAAAGGAATCGTTCACCCAAAAACTGTCTTCATTCACTTTCTCATTCCAGCCCAGTTTTTTCTTTTTTTTAAGAGAACACAAAAGGAGATTCTTCCATAACTATTATGTATAAAAATAAGTCTTGGGAAAATTACTTTGCAAATGTAATGTGTTACAGATTACAAGTTACCCTATTTAAAATGTAATAAGTAGTGTGACTATTTCAATTACATTATTAAAGTAATGTAGCTGATTACATTTCATTACTTTTCTAAATTTCTAGCAAATGTTTTCAACTGTTAATCAGTTTGAAACATTTAAAGCAGGCAGCGTTAACCTTACAGTAGTACTCAACACTGATTACTGTCAGACTTTCAAAATCCTTCATCACTTGAATTAAGATTATAAAAATTTTATTTGAAAGCACAGCCACCACAAAATCAGACTTTAGCACCTCTTTTTACTTTGAGATTGTTCTGAGCTTAAATACAGATTTAAATAGTATTTAATATAGTTTAATAGCTATGATACTGTTTTTCAAATCAAATCTTTGCATAGCTATGACAGGAAACACTGGAAACTAACGATGCTTCGGAAAAAAAACAGTTAATCTTTAAAAATAAAGCATGTACATAAATCCAAATAGGAATAAAACTCGATTATGCAAGTCCTATTCTGTCCTAAACTCCTGAAACATTTGTGTCTTAAATTTTAGAGCAGTCAATGCAATTCAGCAAAGAAATCAATCAAATCTGTATGTGTGAAAAAATTCAGGTGTAACCCCCTTTGTAAGCATTAACATTTTCATAAGTAACTGTAATTTAATTTCACATTTGGTTACACTTTATTTTAAGGAGTCCTTGTTACAGTGTAACTATACGTTTAAGCAGGCCCGGATTGGCTAATCGGGAGCACCGGGAGGATTCCCGGTGGGCCGGTCTGTATTTTTGGCCGCGAGGGCCGGTGTTGTCATGCCACTGGGTTGAAATATGGATGCTGTCCCTAGACTGCCTGCACTCATAGCAGCCCCACTCTTTTTATTTATTATTTTCTCGCAGCCCATATTATTATTTTCACTAGATCATATCAATAACAAATTCTCAATTGATAATTAATAATTCTTTTTGCGCAAATCATTGTTTTATTTGTGAAGAAAACGTTTGAGGACGGCTTTAAGACCAAGCGGAATCCTCTGCCGGCTGCTCCCGCTTCACAACGAGCGGGTCTCGCGCTGACGGCAGTTCCCTTCACCGTCCGCGTTTTGATTTTGCCAAATTGGTTTGGGCCAACAACTTATTGATCATGAGCCCAACATCCAGCAAGGCAGGAAAACATTCAATCTACCTGAGGGAAGACGTCTTTCATTGTAAGTTAATGCGGTTAAATAGAGAGAGAGAGAAAAAAAAAAAACATAAAAAAAAAAAAAAAAAACCTTCTAGCGTATTCTTAAACGTGGACCTCATTATTGAAGTAGGGCCTACAAATCCAAGCTCCAGAAGCAGCCCACACGTTCTAAGTTCTTTAATTGAAAAATATGCATTTTCATTCATTCAAAGGCTATATGGTTAATGATAATTTAGTTCAAAACTTTAAGTGCCATTATTAAAAATGCTTTATTGACTGACGTTTCATCAGTTGTTAGCTCTCAAATTTCAAATGCCATTTGTAATTTCACAGTATTTTCACCTCCTAAATTATATACACACTTGTGATGTGTGAAGTCACAATTCTATATTGGTACAATTTACTCAGGCCGATGACATTTTTTGTATGACATTAAAATTATTTTTAGAATTGTACACAAATTATGCAAAACAATTATTTCTGAGAACTTTTTACCTGCATGCAGACAGCCTACATTATGGTACAGTACAAATATTTGGAGCATCCCTTATTCTGCACTTTATTTTCTTAAAGAATAAAAGGATCACAATTGTCCCTTTTTTTCCATTTCTGAAGTTAATTGGCAACCCTAATGATGACGTAATTATCTTACTCCCCTGACAGCGGCACCTTGCTCCAAAAAAAAAAACCCAAAACCAAAAAAACGTCAGTTGTTGGAGATATGCGAGCAAAATAATTATAGATCAAAGAAAATGCATAATAGAAAGCGCAAAAGGTGGCACTGAAAAGGCCAGTACAAAAAAGAAAAGAAAAAAGTGGGCCGGTCTAAGGCATGCAACTCCAGGGGTGAAAATGAGTCCCACTCCGGCCCTGCGTTTAAGTACTGAGTAATATTAATTAAATCTGCAGTCCGTAACTTTTGGCGCTCTAGCGGTTAATAAACAGAACTGCGTGCGTCTTGCGGAAGAACATTGTAGCCGGAGCTACTTCTCTCTGTTTATGTCTGTGGCGAATCACGCAGGTACTGGGCTACTCCGCAGCGGTACCTACCCGAACCAGTCTAAAATAGTAAAAACACGGTTTGGAAAATGGATTCATGGTGTACTCGCTTATTATAAAAATGTTGTAAATTTTGAACACAAAAAAAGTTACGGACTGCAGCTTTAACTACATGTACTTACTAAATGGTTAGGGTTTGTCTTAGGGTTACTTGCATGTAATTATGCATAATTAATCGTTATTATATTAGTAAGTACATGTAACGTGTAACAAGGACACCTTAAAATAATTGTTTTCTCAGTAACTGTAACAGATTACAGTTATACTTATTTGGTAAATAATTTACGTAATTCCATTATGTAACTAGTTACTCCCCAACACTGACGATAATTCATACTGCCAAAAAGGATACAAAATACAAAGTCGTATGGAGCTTTTATGATACTTCTATGTCCGTATGAATTGCCATTTACTGTCGCTACATGGAAAATAAAACCTCTGACATTCTGCGTTACATCTCGTGCTTCACAGAAGCAATTAAAATATATGGGGTTGAAATGACATGAAGAAGAGTAAATGATGAGAAAAAATTCTATTTTTTGGTCAGATGACCTTAACCTTAAGACTATCTATATAACAGACTGCCACATTTGACCTTTTGTATACCCCTCACCTGCAGTTTCCAGATCTGCTTGCTCTCTTTGGACACCTGTCCCACTGTCTCCCCCATCAAAGCAATTAACATGTTGAGTAACAGGACGAAGGTGAGAATAATGTAGGTGACTAGGAGAATGAGGAAGACGACGGGATACTGTGCGCCTTTTAACATGTCGTCCAGCTCTCCAATGCCTATGGTCAGCTTAAACAGGTCCAACAGGAATTCGCTGAAGGTGTTTGCATCACGGCATTCTGGGTATTTGGGGCAGGTACCATTACATAGATTCTTTTCAGGGCAGATTTTCAGCAGTGACACTAACGCTGGTGCAGAATACAAAACAAAACAGTCAGAGACATTCATTCCGGCAAATGTTTCCATATAATACCAATAACTATTATTACTAGAATACCTGATGCATAGCCGATCATGAAGAGCACGTAGACCAGCAGGAACCGGAACAAATCTTTGATGAGGATCTGAACAAAATATCCAGATTGAAGACACAATAGGTAAACGGAATGGTCTGTTAATTACATTGATAATATAAGAAGAAAGCAGAGCGGCAAGGATGCTAATTATTTTAAGGGTTTTATGTAGTTTCTAGCAGCAGTGTACACTGTTAGGATTGTAGTCATTACTGGAAACAGCAGCTTGTTATACACTTAACTGTGAAGACATGCTGTTTAACAATCAAGAGAACAGGATTTACATCTTGAATAAAATATTGTTGGGGTGTTGGGGGATAATATAGCATTAACTATATACAAACATATGCAAATGTTTCATCAATGTATTACACCGTCTCTACCTTTTACCCCCGACAAAATAAAACCACGCATGGTCTCATTTTCAGTGGACCTTACTAAACATTAAAATACACTTATATATGAATATACACACATTATTTACAGTATATAGTGTGTGTGTGTGTTTATGTATGTATCTGTTCTTTTGAACTTTCTATTCATCAAAGAATCCTAAAAAAAAACGTATGACTGTTTTCATTAAAATATTAAGCAGAACAACTGTTTTCAACATTAATAATAAGAAATGTTACTCAGCATATTAGAATGATTTCTGATGGATCATGTGACACTGAAGACTGGAGTAATGATGCTGAAAATTCAGCTTTATATTACAGGAATAAATGACATTTACAAATATATTAAATTAGAAAACAGTTTTGTAATAAAAAAACAATATTACTGCAATTTTACAGGTAATTTTGATCAAATACATACAGCCTTGGTGAGCATAAGAGACTTCTTTCAAAAACATTAAAAACAGTGGCATATGTAATATATTTTTAATACGACTACAAGTTTGGGGAAAAGGGTTAAACAAACTATGATTTGTTTTACTGACAAGCCAGTCAGTAAAATCATTCATAAAGACAGGTGAAGATAAGAAAAAGTCAAGAAAACAAATATCACTATCAAAGTGATTTCCCCATTTAGAACGGTTAAATGAAATGTACTGCTCGTGGTCCTCAACCTGCTCTATTCATACCTTCTGAATCATGATGCTGTAAGTTCCAGTGAGTTTAAGGCCTCTGGTAAAATAGAGGGTGTTCATCCAACCTAATGCTAGAGCAAACACCATCACAGACACGTAGGCCTCAATCCCTGACAGATACAGCGCTGCACTCACCAGCACCAACACGGAGTAGATGAAGCTATGGAAACACAAAGGATTGGTCAACAGGTAATGTACTTGTCATCGACATACTTCAACTATTAAGGTTACCATTTGCTTTAGGTTACTGGCAACTAATTGTCAGCTCAAAATTGATAACTTAACATGCTGTGGCCTCTGGCTATTTTTGTATTGTGTACTTGTGAAGGTTACAGAACGACTTTCGGTTCTTATTTGCTGAATTTCAATATGTAAGATTTGCTTTTCAAATGCAAAATGCCTCACTGGTTTAGCAATGCCATATATTAATTATAATTAACATAAACATATCGGTGAACCGCAGTCATCTTGCAAGGAGATTAACTATTAAAACATGCCAAGAAAGGGTTCTGGAATTAATTAGACAGCTCAATTAAAAAGAGGGAGAAAATCGCCTTAGGGAAAGACATGGAGAGTAAAGGAAGACACGAAGAATAGGACAGAGTGTCTTACTAGAGAAGTTGAAAGGATCCATCAATAAATAAAGAATTCACCCCCGGGCACTTCTTCAGGAAAAGGTCCTTAATCTAAATCAGGGGAGAAAACCAAGAAACGCTGCTAAAGGCTTTTAGTGATAGCTAAAGAGAAAGAAAGAGTGATTTTGCATACTAAAACATACAATCTTTCAGCAAGCTGAGATGGAAGTGTGATCTTACACATTTAAAAAGTATTAAAAATGATTGGTTATTGTGTATATAAAGCTTACATTTGTTGCGAAGAAGAAGACTCCAGAAGCCACGGTTATGATCTCGCCTGCCAAACGCACCTTGTCTTTTGTAGAGTTGTAGGCGTAAGGGGGCTGTGGAGGTATAAGATTTAGGAATCAACTACAGACCTGTTCATTCCCAGAAAGCATCTCTACCACATGAACTCTCTTTCACGCAGGAGGAACTATTACTCTGTGTTTTAAAACAAAAAAACATGAACACCCACATGTACACTATCGTTCAAATGTTTGGGGTCTGTAAGACTTTTTAAAGTGTCTTATGCTGCTCACCAAGGTCACATTTATTCCATCAAAAATAGAATAAGACAGTAATATTGTGAAATAAAATTACAATTTAAAAAAATTATATTTTAATATATTTTTTAAATGCAATTTATTTATGGGTTTTAGCAGGAGAACATGAACTTATCATAGAAAAAAAAAAATAGGAGAAAGCTCGATATACTCGCTGGACAAATATGTAGCATGTTTTAGCCTGATTTGAGCTAAAGAAGCTGAATTTAATTCTAATACCACTGTTTTTGTCATTTGATTGGTGAAGTGACACATACATACTGCCAAACGCCAAATCTTCACCGACCGTTTTAGAGAGTTCAGTCTCTCCCCATTCAAGCAGATGGAAGATGTACTAGTCTGATTGGAAACTATGGGGCAAGGCCAAGATTGCTGCAGAGCAAACTGACTTGCCTGAAAGGGATTTAGACTGTACTCACTGTACCCGTGGATGGGCGATAGTAGGCCACAAGAGTGAAGATGACCATGGTGGCAAGGTAGGAAAACACACTGATGTAGAAGGTCACAGCGGCAAACTTTTGCCACTTGGCCCTCAGCAGCTCGTTTATGGGTTCCACCGCCAGCATCTCATGGCGATTCTGAGGGCACAAATGATAAAACATGTCAGAATCATTGAAACTGCCATCAACATAATGAAGAGAGTTTCTTTGTGATTGTTATTTGGCTGTATTTTTATAGCATTTCCGTAACTGCTTTTCTATACATTCACAACAACTTATTCATTCAATCATTCACCTTGTGCTGTGCAAGGCCTCTAATCTCATTTGACAAAATATAGAGTGCCATACAGTACATGGTCTATCTCCCTCACTTTCTTTTGTCTATCCACAAGTTCACCTCAATCCTGCTGTTGTAGACGAGTATCTCCAGAACAGAGACTTCCTCTCCGCAGGTATCCAGTGAAGACAGATCATACAGGTTGGAGTATACGGGTCCATAAGCCCAGTCCTTAAATTTCCGGGAAAGATGTCGAGCCTCCTCATCTTTTATCTCTCTCCGGATGATGTGCTGGAACACCTGTGGAGAAAACAAACAAACATTTCATTCATTTTAGTTTGCTTTGCCATTTCCTATCACACTTTCCCAATGCATGTTTCTAAAGCGGACATAAGGCAATCTCCTACCCCAATTTTGCCCAGCTTGGCGGCCATCATGAGAGGGGACATGCCATCATTGTTGAGTATATTCTCCAAGTTGCAGTCTGGGTAGAGTTTGGCACTTTTAATGAGCAGCAAGTCATACATCTTAGTGACGAAACGCGTGTTGTCCCGAGTGTTGTCAGCGATATGGACCAGGGCGTGCAGGACTGTGTTTCCCCTCGAGTCCTGCCTCCGCAGATCTGCCGCCTTGTGGCTGTTCTCGGTCAGGTAATGCACCATGTCTGGTTGGTTGGTAGAAGCTGCGAGTGAGAGAGGCAGCTCACCTGTGCAATGAGAAAGAGACTATCGATTTCAGTTGTCAATTTTTTTAAATTGTAAAAAAAAAATTTTTTTTAATCATTTGGTTACACTTTATTTTAAGGTGTCCTTGTTACAGTGTAGTTATACATTTAAGTACTGAGTAATATTAATTAAATACATGTAGTTACTATATGGTTAGGGTTTGGCTTAGGGTTACTTGCATGTAATTATGCATAATTTATTGTTATTATAATAGTAAGTACATGTAACATGTGTAACAAAGACACCTTAGTGTTACCCAACTTTTTTTAGTTTTTTTACATACACTACCATTTAAAAGTTTGGGGTTAAAAAAATATTTCCTTAAATTCAGCAAGGATGCAATCAAAAGTGACAGGAAATGGATTTAGAATGTTACAAAAGATTTCTATTTCAAATAAATGCTGTTCTTTTAAACTTTTTATTCATCAAATAATCCTGAAAAAATAATGCATCGTGGTTCCACAGAAATATTCAACATTGATGCTGATAAGAAATGTTTCTTGAACATCAAATCAGCATATTAGAATGATTTCTGAAGGATCATGTGACACTGGAGTAATGGCTTTTAAAAAGTCAGCATTGCCAGCACAGGAAGAAATTTAAATATATTAAACTAGAAAACAGCTATTTTAAATTGTAATAATATTACTGTGTTTACTGTATTTCTGATATAAAAAAATGCAGCCTTGGTGAACATGTGACTTCTTAAAGGGGTCATATGATGCGATTTCAAGTTTTCCTTTCTCTTTGGAGTGTTACAAGCTGATTGTGCATAGATAAGATCCCTGAAGTTGCAAAGACTAAAGTCTCAAAACCAAAGAGATATTCTTTATCAAAGTTAAGACTCTGCCACGCCCCCCTAAAACGGCTCGTTCTAACACGCCCCCACATATCTACCCCACTATGTGGAAATATTTGCATAATGCAGCCCAAATGTGCACGCAAAGAAAGAAGGCATGGTGTCAGTAACCGCAGTTAGTGTTGAAGCAGCCATGTCAAGGAGACGCTGTGTGTTTCTAGGCGAAAGCAAAAGCACTTCATTTGGCCTTCCGAAAGTAGATGCATTAAGATTACTTACAACAGAACAGCAATGCATTTTATGGACGACCGTTTCGTGAACCTAGGAGAGGAGGTAATTCTGACTTTGCTATGTTTCTGAAGGATCATGTGACACTGGAGTAATGGCTTTTAAAAAGTCAGCATTGCCAGCACAGGAAGAAATTTAAATATATTAAACTAGAAAACAGCTATTTTAAATTGTAATAATATTACTGTGTTTACTGTATTTCTGATATAAAAAAATGCAGCCTTGGTGAACATGTGACTTCTTAAAGGGGTCATATGATGCGATTTCAAGTTTTCCTTTCTCTTTGGAGTGTTACAAGCTGATTGTGCATAGATAAGATCCCTGAAGTTGCAAAGACTAAAGTCTCAAAACCAAAGAGATATTCTTTATCAAAGTTAAGACTCTGCCACGCCCCCCTAAAACGGCTCGTTCTAACACACCCCACATATCTACCTTTGTAGAAAACAAAGCGTTTGAGAGAGGCGGGGCATAGAGGACCTACAATAATGTACAGTATTTGAAAAATAATGTGTTTTTTGAACATTAAAGCATGTCAACATATTCTGTTACACCAAATACACAAAATAATGATCTTTAAAAAAGCATCATATATGACCCCTTTAATTAAAAAAAAAAAATAATCTAGACCATCATTATGGTTTATGCTGGTTTGGAGCTGGTTCAGCTGTTGATTGAGCATCATAGTCCAATAAATCTGGTTGCAAAAGGTAGTCTTGCTGGTTAAGCTAGTTAAAAAGCCTGATGAGGACCAGCATCCAAAACACAAAAACTGTAACCACCTGCCATCTTCTGGACGATTTCTGCCCAGCCATTAGACTCTAACCTCCAGATGTCCCTTTTATCTATCATTTTCCTTTACTAAACACCACGATGAAGAAATACAATTAGCAACTAAAAGTCAATCGGTCCTTTGCAGGGCTCTCATGACAAATGCGCTTTGATCTAAATGTCACTATTTGTATCCAGTACTCAATTAGTGCTCGTCTCACGAGAACCATCTCAAACAGGAAAACCAAACAGAGAGCCTTGAGAGTGAGCTGTTGCCAGGGGTGACAGATTATTTTCATGTCACTTCTTATAGAAACGCTTCGCTCTCATTGATTTGCACGCGCTCAGAGAGCGGTTAGCGTGACTGCTAAATCACATTAGCTGTCAGTGCTCACAGGTTCACGCTCACGTCACCGGGAAGCTCCGCGGCGTGCTCAGATCAGGAGGGATTAAACACTGACAGCCGTGTCTAATACAAATGAAACTAATTTACAGGTGAATAAAAGAGAGATGGAGACTCCTGGCAGGGCACCAGAAAAGATAATCCTATTCTATCATCCTTGGATTATTTTAAAATAGTTTTGCATCTTTCGGTCAGTTCCAAAGCAGACGTCTTGTTTTGGGGTTTAAAATTTGTGAGATGTAAATGAGGCTCATGAATAGGGAATTCAAATTCTCAGCTTGATTTTAAAATCACGGCTTTGTAACCGCTAACGTCCTGTGGTGATAAACTAATTAGAATATTTGATATGGCAAAAAAATTTAATGTTGGGGCAGGACTTACACATATCATCCAAAGATGACACTTCAGAAGTAAAGCAGAGCTTACATTTTGATGAAAAATTCCAAAAACAAACAGACTTTTCTTTGGGATAACTTGCACTAACGAATCATGCACAATAGCGTGTAGAAGCATGTATCAAAGGGATAGTCCACCCAAAAAAGAAAACCATGTCATTATTTACTCACCCAAACCCATTGACTTCCATTGTATTTTTTTGTCAATACAACAGAAGTCAATAGGGAAACAAAACAGTTTAGTTTCTAACAGTCTTCAGAATATCTGTTTTTGTGTTCCACAGAAGAAAGAAATGCATATGGGTTTGCAACAACATGAGGGTGAGCAATTTTTAGGTGGACTATCCCTTTAAGAAAGGCAATTTTCACACAGCTGTAGTAACACACTCTGGTCAACAGGGGACAGAATGTGTTTAGGCAGATGAGAGGAAACTTTTCTAGTATGCTGTACTTCAGACAAATGTGATGATGATCCAGGGTTGCCAGGTTTTCACAACAAAACCCGCCCAATTGCAACTCAAAACTAGCCAAATCACATTTCAAGGGGGATCCCCGGTAAAAATCACATTCCGGTGAGGTAAAATAGATGTTTTTGGTTGGATTCCCCTGGTAAAATTCGCATTTTAGGGGATAAATATCACGTTATTGGGGTCGCTTAAACCCGCGGACATGAAAAACAACCCGCGGCAGCAGTGTTAAAGTAGCACAATTACGCGGGAAAACCACGGAC
>NW_015639805.1:560038-578788 GCF_001515625.1 Sinocyclocheilus rhinocerous
TATTGGGGTCGCTTAAACCCGCGGACATGAAAAACAACCCGCGGCAGCAGTGTTAAAGTAGCCCAATTCCGCGGGAAAACCACGGACTTGGCAACACTGCCATCATCAGGCCTCCAAATACAAGACCCTTTTACTGTATTTTCCGTTGCAAACACAGAGGCTCCATTCACTCTCTTCTAACCAACACTTGTTTTATTTGTGACATAATGTCTTGTTGGTTTTCCTCTAAGCTACAGAAACCTTTTTACTCACAGCTAAACATTTAATGAATGTAAACTGTGTAATACTCCTCAAATTTGCCAACTAAAGAGAGGGTTTTAGGAAAAAGGAAAGAAAATCACCTGATGTTACTATGGTAAACACTGGGCCAAAATGTATTGGTTATTCATTGGCAAAGTAATAAAGGCTAGACTGCAGATGCTAACTGATCAAAAGCAATATTATTATAAATTATATTGTTACAATATTATTACAATTTAAAATAATGTTTTCGTTTCAATATATTTTAAAATGTCATTTATTTCTGTAATGGCAAAGCTGAATTTTTAGCAGCCATTAGTGTCACATGATCCTTCAGAAATCATGATAATATGCTGATTTGATGCTCAAGAAATATTTTCTATTATCACTGTTAAAAACGGTAGTACTGTTTAATATTTTTGTGGGAACAGTGATACTTTTTCTAAAAGAACTTTTGATAAAGTAAAAAAAATAGGGGAAAAAAATATTTTCACATTATGCATGTATTTACACTCGTCACTTTTTAGCAATTTAATGCTTGCTAAATAAAAGTATATTATTCCTTTCTTAAAAATTTTTTAAATCTTACTGACCCCAAAGTGACTGATAAAACAGGAAATGGAGCTAACTTTGAGAGTTAAAGGCTCCAGCATGTTGTAATGAGGTTAAAAGCATTAAAGTATTCAATATATGAATGAAGATTTAGGACTGCTACACAATACACTGAAAATCCACTCATATTCTCAATACATTAAACATTAATAACTGGTTGGATTCCTTATCACTCACAATAAAGATTGTTTAAACCTTTACAAAACTAGCATCACCAAACTCACCAAAGTAGAAGTATCCACCCTCCTCTCTGGGCTGAAAGAATCGGCCCCTGGCCTGAGCATGAACATCAGCCCCCTTCTTCACCAGAAGCTCCACGTACTGTTTGCATCGTCGTTCTATGGCGATATGCATTGCTGTCTGACCTACGGACACACCACATTTATATTATAAATGAAGATGCCAGTGAAGAATCAGTTAGAAGCAGTTCATCACATGATAAAGAACTGACCTTAACATCCAAACCAAAGCGCTCTGTAACGTTACAGGAAAACTGATATCTATGATACATCTTATCAGACAGAGCAGCGGGAACCGGCATGATATTATTAGATGCTATCAACTTATCTTACACAAGAGGAAGTATTGCAGTATGAAAATTAGGCAATCCGGCTCATATTGTGTCTAGAGCCTTGTAGTTTTGTAACGAGTGTTTGTGTGAGAGCTCTAAAGGACATAAACACGTTTTGTTCTTCTCTCTCTGCTAATGTCGTCTGCTACTTTTGTTCTTAGATTTATTTTAGATTAACGAAAACACTAAGAATATTCGGATTGCCTGTTTTGTTGTTCAGCTTCTGATTTGCTTTAGCTATTAACATCCATGTTTAGCAGTGGCCCATGTGTCATCACTTTGAATAGACCGCCACCCTGTGTCCATATTTACAAAACAATTAGGTTTCATATCTTAATGTGTGCATGAACAACAACGAATACATCACCAGTGCACGGTAGTAACATTTGTCCTAGTGACTGACTAAAACTCTTATATTACTGATGGAAACTTTATTTTTTTCTATTGTCCACAGATTAAACAGAATAATAAAGGATGCCTAAACTTAAAGTCTAAGTTTAAGGAAGCATTTTATCATATACTTGGCTGAACTAAGAAGAAATCTTTAATGACTTGCTTTTAGTAGTTCGGTGTATTTGTATGCTTTTTGGCAGTGGGTCTACATGAGGAAATCTGCAGACTGACAGAATAAGCCTATCTGACATATATACTTTACTGCCTGGAGGCCTGGAACCAACACTAGTAAACAAACTGAACTAATGTGTGAGTGATTGTTTCCTGAGGAAATGAGAGGCAGACTACACAACATCTGCCGCAAGTACATTATTATGTATTTGGAGAACTATAATGTCCCAGTATTAATAATGCTGCTATTACAAAACTGGCATGTACTACAAGTCAAAGATTACAACAGAATGAAAATAAAAATTAGGTTTAAATATGAGTCTACTGCCATATGATGCAATTTCAAGTTTTCCTTTCTCTTTGGAGTGTTACAAGCGGTTCGTGAATAGATAAGATCCCTAAAGTTGCAAAGACTAAAGTCTCAAATCCAAAGAGATATTCTTTATAAAAGTTAAGACTTGAAGGCGTAACTTTTATTCTCGCTGTAGTATTGTTGTTGCCGCGCTGCCATGTCGTGGAGACGCTGTGTGTTTCGTTGCGAAAGCGAAACTACTTTGTTTGGTCTTCCAAAAGAGGACACAGACTGTAAGTACGTTTTTTATATTTAAAGAGTTTTTATATTTTATAGATTCATACGCGAGTTTTGAGCAGTGTAGAGTAGTGCTTGTTGTTTGTCGGTTCTCCGATCACAAATACAGACATGGTTATATGTTTATGCGCGCGATGCACGCAACGCGTAAAAAGACAGTATAAGTCATTATAATCCGTAATTATGTCCCCACTGGATGCAACAAATGCCTCGTTTATAATGTTTTTTTTTATGTTTTTGTCTCATCGCGCTGGACACGGCATCATAAGGGGCGTAACATTTCCGTCACACGCTTGAGGTATTCGGCCAATCACAACGCACTGGATAGCTGGCCAATCAGAGCACACCTCGCTTTTCAGACCAATGAGCTTTGTAAAAATTTACGCGTTTTAGAAAGGCGGGGCATAGAGGAGAAACAATAATGTACAGTATGTGGAAAATAATGTGTTTTTTAACCTTAAACCACATTTCATTACACTAAATACACAAAATAATGTTCTTTTTAGCAACATCATATGACCCCTTTAATAATATGCTGCCATGCAAACGTTTGGAGTCGGTAAGATTTTCAAACATTTCTGAAAGAAGTCTCTTATGTTCACCAAGGCCACATTTATTTGATCAAAACTACAGTAAAAACAGTAATATTGTGAAATATTATTACAATTTAAAATAACTGTTTTCTATTTTAATATATTTTAAAATGTAATTTATTTCCTTCAGAAATAATTTTGGTCCTCAAGAAACATTTTTTTTAAATTAAGCAGTTTTCAACATTGACTGCTAAGCAAAACCAAATTTATTTATTTATTTTTTGGTGGTTAGAAAGTTCAAGGAAACAAAATTTATTTGAAATATAAAAATTAGTGCTGTCAAACAATTAATTGCGATTAATCGCATCCAAAATAAGTTTTTGTTTACATAATATATGTGTGTGTACTCTGTACATTTATTATGTATATATTATAAAGACACACACATACAGCATATATTTTGAAAATATTTACATGTATTTACATGTATATATTTATATTCATATCATATATAAATATATTTAATAAATAAAAGTAACATATTTTTCTTAAATATACACATGCAGTACACAGTACACACACATATATTATGTAAACAAAAACTTTTATTTTGCATGCGATTAATCGTTTGACAGCACTAATAAAAATATTTTTAGCAATGTAAAAGACTTTACTGTCATGTGTACTTACTGAATAAAAGAATCGATTTCTTTAAAACCACAAACTTTTGAAAAGCAGTGTACATAAATATTTTAATATATTTGATTATTTTTAATATTTTGGTCATTTACCACTTTAATTGACATGGAAGAAAAGGAAAAAGAAGAGATAACATGAGCCGGACTTGAAGTGTGTTTTAGCTGCTAGGCTTCAGCACTGAAAACTGTGTATCAGAGGGAAAGGAAAGTTATGAAGTGCATCGGGTGTGGCACTGGCAAATTCAAATACCCTAAACAGGCCACAGACGAACAGCGTTAAATTCAGCAGTGCTTGTGAGGACTCTTTGTCAGTACAGGGTGGGGGTGGGGACTGCAGGAAACCCAACGCTAACTCTGGGGTAACTTCTCTAACATGGAGCTCAGTCAGAAGCACACATGAAACTCCACCTTCCTGCTCATATTTCATGAAGCTGCTCAGAGTAAATTTTAGCTCACGCCACAGATTTTGGAAACATTTTAGACAAATGATGAAAATTTTTTTCTGAAATTTTTGTGTTGAATCTGGTCAGTCTTTAGTGGTTGGAGGACTCACCCCTATAATACACATCTCTGAAGGGAGTGTTAATGAACTCTCTGAGGTTTCCTGTCTGTTCGGCAATGTCCATCAACACAGGGATGGTGTCATTGTGACCACTGTGCAGGTTCAGAAGTGCTTTTGGTAGGCAAGTCTTCCCTGTAGAAGGTTCTAGAGAAAGTACAGGAAAGAACATCTGTTATCAACTAAAGTTTTACATTTTATTAAGAAAGTCTGAGTCTGTCCCAAGTCGGTATGATATTTTGGCTCCTAGATATGGCTTGTGTCCGTCTTTCAATGTAAGGCAAGGCAAGGCAAGTTTATTTATATAGCACATTTCAGACACAATGGTAATTCAAAGTGCTTTACATAAAATAAAGTAAAATAATCATAAAACAAATAATCACAACAATAAAACAAGGAATTTAAAAACTTTGAAAATGATTAAAACAATTGATTTAAGAAGTTTAAAATGAATTTAAAACAGTTAAGAACAGAAAATGATTATACAGTACATAAAATATAGTGCAATCAGCTAGGAAATTGCACAGTGTTCATTCAACAAATGTGCAGCTAAACAGATGAGTTTTGAGTCTGGATTTAAATGTGGCTAATGTTTTAGCACATCTGATCTCTTCTGGAAGCTGATTCCAACTGCGGGCGGCATAATAGCTATACCTAAAAGCCCCTTGTTTTGTGTGAACCCTAGGTATTTCTAACTGACTCGATCCTAATGATCTGAGTGGTCTGTTAGGTTTATATTCAGTGAGCATCTCTGCAATGTATTTAGGTCCTAGGCCATTGAGTGATTTATAAGCGAGTAAAAGAACTTTAAAATCAATCCTAAATATAACTGGAAGCCAGTGTAAGGACCTGAGGACTGGTGTGATATGCTCAGATTTTCTGGTTCTAGTCAGAATTCTGGCAGCAGTGTTCTGGATGAGCTGCAGCTGCCTAATGGTCTTCTTGGGAAGGCCGGTGAGGAGACCATTAGTAGTCTAATGGAGTCAAGGGTAGTCTACCCTGCTGGTGATAAAGGCATGAACAAGTTTCTCCAAGTCTTGACTGGAAACAAAACATCTAATCCTTGCAATGTTTTTGAGATGATAGTGTGCTGATTTAGTTACTGCTTTGACATGACTACTGAAACTAAGGTCTGTCTCCAGAATCACACCAAGATTCTTGACTTGATTTTTAGTTGTTTGACCCCTAGAGTCAAGGTATGCATTCACCTTGAGAACTATCGCAAAAAAAAAAAAAAAAAATAGCAAAACAGTCAGAAACAGAAACAATTGATAACCGTTCTGTGAACTCTTCCAACAAAGGCTGGAGAGTATTTTGGAGGCCTGTAAATAATGATAAACAGAATGCGTGGAGCACTTTTCAGCACAATCCCTAGATATTCAAAAGACAAGTACTGACCAAATGACACTTGTTTGCATTGATAGACATCTTTAAATAGAGCAGCTACACCTCCACCTCTCCTAACAGTCCTGCAAACACTCATGAAGGTAAAGTTAGGAGGGGCTGTCTCATTGAGGATTGTTGCACTGCAGCTGTTTTCTAGTCATGTTTCGTTTAGAAACATAAAATCCAGGTTGTTTGTGGTTAAGTCATTGATCAGAAATTATTATTATTTTTTTTTAGTGAGCGAATGTTTAAAAATGCTAACTTGATGGAATTACTTTACAGCAATCTTAGTTTGATGCATAATAGGCCGCAGATTAGATGGTAATCTTAGATGGTATTAGATTGTAGATTAGATGGTAGGTCATGTGATAAAACAGAAATAGAGAAAGCTACAGGCACACTGGGTTCCTGCTTGTTCTGTAAACATCGCCGTTTTTTAGTTGATATCTTGGGGATTGCAGCGAAAGAGTGGGAGAGTTTGGTCCCAGCATACACCAGTTCCTCCATTTTCTGTGAGAAGCTTAGAAGTGGAAATGCTGGAGAGAGGGATAATGTGTCTTCTTACTTCTATGGGGTTTTGTTTGGCTTTTTTTAACATCCAGCAAGTGCAAATTTTGGGTCTGATTACTTAGAAAAGCAAGAGAGAAAAATGTACACATCAAAGTTTAATAATTAATCTGAAGTATGAAAGTAATGGCAAAGCTTGCTGCCTTTCTTTCATAAAGGTATCAGATTTTTTTTTCATTATTTATATTTAGCCAGGGTTATGTGTTTGATCTCCTCAAACAGAATCCTTCATTCCATTTGTGACAGTTTGCTGTGATTTCTTACTGCTCTCTGTTAAGTTTGCTTGACCCTTTGAGGCAGGAAGCAGAAATACGACCCCACCTTGCAGGATCACATCAGCTGATATAACAGAATTTCCTTTGCTAAACGAAAAAGGCACAACCACAAAAGCCTAGGGTTGCGATAACATCGGATATTTAGGGACACAACCCTGTTGATTTCTCATGTGTAATATAGGAGGGCTTTGTCTTTTTAATAAAAAAGTGGTATCATTATTAAGGAAAGCAAAATAGTCTTTACTCTAGTAAAACGGTCAAGAACATCGTACTTCAATCATTTTCTATTTACACTCAGTGCTGTTTGCTCAGAGACTAAACCATTCCCAGAATGCACCTTTGAACTCCTCATCTGTCAGCCTCTTTTCATTTGACTGAAGATACTGCAGGAGACCATCCAGAGCTCTTCTATCTGCTCGAGATACGGCTTCAAACAACAGCCAGCGGTTGAAGACTTTAAGAACAGGGGGCTCCGGGGATCCCTCGTCACATGACATCTCAATCTCAGCCTTCCTGCAGAGGGAAACATACACTTTTAGAGGAACTTTAAAGATTACGACTCCATTTAAAAGTGCACCAAGTATCTTTATGTTTCACTGTCCCAAACTGACATCGACTGAATTGCAAGACATGGCTGGTTGTGATGTAAATCTGCTTCTTTAATGAGGGGATTGGCTTATCTTAATTTACAAGAGTCTTCATCTCATATGAGTATAATCATTTACACCCAAAAAAGCACTATTCAACTTTTTTTAAAGAAACATTACTTGTTGCACCTTTGAACATTTAACAAATATAAAATTGTACAGGGCATTCACGAAAACGTTGAGGTGTAGCGGTTGAGGTGTAATGGAACCACCCTACCTGGACAAGTCCTAATGGAGTGGACTATGAAAAAGCTTCCACAAATAAGTCTATGTACTGAGGAAAAACTGACTGCCTAACAGACCTCAACATAAACATTACCCCAAAAGCATTCATGGAAACGACAACAGACATTCATTCGCCCCACTGTGCATGATCAAGAGTGCAAAATCATGAGTAGACTGTCCTCAGCATGGAGCATAATACATGCAAAAGTGACACTTCATTATCTGTAAAGCATTCAGAGGAGATCTGACCAGTCTCGCCACAATTAAAGCAATTCTTTTTTATATTCTGACCTGTAAAGGACTTTAAGCTGCATTTTATGTACAGTATGAAAGGTGCTATACAAATAAATATTTATGACTATTAACAACCTCAAAACATTGCAATTGTGAAACATTTCACAATTGATACAACAAGTGATTATTTCATAATAAGCAGCCCTCAAACCACAGTCTGCACTCTATCACCCAGTAAACAATGTGTCCATCTCTGTTTTAAGATTCCAGAAGGTAACTGTATGCACTTGAATGATTTTTTTGCAGTCCTAGGTAGAGGTCGACCGATAGTGGATTTTGCCGATACCGATAGCTAGGTTGGACCACACTGGCCGATACCGATTAATTAACCGATAGTTTTAAAATTGATACTGAACAAAAACTAAAATAGTGCTTTATTAACAAAAACAGTACTGAACCATACTAGTAGTAGTAGTAAAAATAATAATAATAATAATAGTAATAGTAAATGTTGAAATTAACACTCTCTAACAACGAACAATACTTACACAGCTTTCATTAATCTTAATGCTACAAATGGACTCTTATTTTAAAGTGTTACCATTTCATTTCAACTGTCATGCTTAAAGATGCACATCTTTAAATATATACACAAAGGCTATAGCATTAAAATTATATACACAGCCCTCTACGAACACCTTGGCAATTGAATCGCCATTGGCTAGTAAATTTTTTTGTTTACTCGCCAGACTGATAAATAGTTTGAAGTTCGGTGTTTAAAAAACGGAGCAAACGGAAAGAGAAAGCGCAACCTATATTATAGCTCTATAAATGAAGCACACAGACTTTATTAGAGCCACAGAAAGACAAACGTTTTGCTGAAAATGCACAATGCACAATTCATTATGTACATTAACAACGATTCGGGACCAATATAATGTAATTTAAAGGAAAACTATGTGAATGAAGCTCTGTGGCGCGGCAGGATTTTCTGTTGGCTGCATTTAAATCCACGTCTGAAGTTTCCCGCTCTGTTCAGCGTGCAGTATCACGTGTCTAAACAAATAGCACGTGCTGTCAGTGATTTCAACCACTAGAGGCCGCTCTCGCACTGTGTAATGACAGCAGACCCTTCTCAGCCGCTCCAGCAATGGACGCAACCCGGAAAACTATCGGCATGGATTTTTGTCGATAACCGATAGTTCCAGCAATCAACTATCGGTGCCGATTAATCGGCAAAACCGATACATCGGTCGACCTCTAGTCCTAGGTAATGAAACACATATCCAAAGAATAAACACTTTTAACAACTTGTATTTCTTTAAGTGTAAAAGAAAGATGGCATGATATGTTATATTATATTATATTATATATTCAGTATTATATATAGGTGTATTATAAATATAATAAATATACCAAAAATATTATATTTCGTTATTTTTCAACACACTAAACTGAACTTGAGCCAGCAATCAACATGATTTATTGTATGGAAAACAGCCACTTTTAAAAAGTTTAAAGAGTATAAATCATATAAAAAATTACCAGCAGAAGGTGCAACTTATCTGAGAGGGCGAGAGGTCATTTACCACCTAAAAAGCCTTTTGGCTGTGGTTTAGCGTTTAGTGCATGTGTTTGGGCAATGCAAGTTTGATTCTGACATTTTCCTCGTCTCATTCCCCTCTTTCATCATTTCCTGTACCCTTTCCACTACTGGATCAATAAAAGTGGCCCAAACATAAAACAAAAACACATGAGAAGCTATGTCTCTCACCCTCGTGGAAGTTTCTTCCTGCGTTTTTTCTGGTTGTTGATCTCCCTACATGTGCCGTAGTCAAACAGGGAGTCCATAGGTGCTTTCTTCGGCCCAGGTGCCACTGGATACTCAGACATGGTGGACTCAAGAAGGTCCATGGGGTTAGGAACTCCCTTTTTAAAGGCCCCTGGGAACCTTATTCGCGAGTTCTGCTTGTTATCATTCTGTTGTCCAGGTCGAGCTGAATCCTGGGCTGGCTGTGATCCATCATCATTGTCCAGAAGTTCTGCCAGTGAAGACATGGGGAAGTTGGGATCCCCGTCGGCTGAAATGTCCTTACCCTCTGATGGGTCCTCAGCAGCAGTCCCGGATGGTGAGGAGACTGAGTTTGACTCTGTCATGGCCAGACGATAACGCTTTAGTAGAGTGGAAGCGGAGAAACCCTGCTGGAAAGTCAAAAATGGATTGAGTGGACTTAAAATGCAAGAAAAATGTGAAGAAATGTGCTCTAGACTCATTTAAATGGAAAGTAATTACAACTGCAGCTAGGCAACTATCTCAACCAATATGTAAGACTAAATTTGATGCTTGCTTAATGGAACTTGTACAGGGCTTTGGAAACGATTGAAAAATATACAGTTACTTAAAGTGGTCAAAGTTCGTTTCCCCAACTGTAGGCTATTTAATTAGTATTCTTGAAACTTGATAATTTGCTCTTCTGGTCTGATTATATAAATTATACATCAGGTAAAATATAGGAGCAGGTAAAATTGGAAATAGCATTGCTGCTTCCAGGAAGTGTTCTGTGTTTGTTCCTTTAAATGTTGTTTTTAACAAATGTTAAAAAGGGCCCAACTTAATGAGATGGGATACAGTATTGCCTTGCCATAGTTGGGGTCTGAAAAAAATTTACTTTCAAAAATGTATTGATATGACCACACTGACTGGCACTATCGTTGTCTTTAGAGTGGCGTTTAATAAGTTCAATTGGGTGTGCTTCTTTTGTTTTTGACAGGGATATTTCCCTGGTAGCTTCTTCCTCCAGCAGAGTCAAGGAAACTTGCTTGTGTCCTGACTTTCATTAACAGTTCTATATTACTTTGTTGATGTTTGCTAGTTAACCACTACACATCTCTGCTTTTTTTTTCAGTGTAACCTGATGGAATCGTTTTAATAAAATGTTCTATTTTAATAATACATTTAGTGTATGACCACCTTTAAATTGCAGTCAAGAACGAGTTGGATGTAACAGCTTAAAGACATTTTCAAGACACTGACTGCAATCAGACCGATGGCTTTTTCTTCTTTCTTACGTTGTATGCATACGTAAGAGTTGGCATCGCCAATGAGGACTCTTACCAAACATCTGCTGTAACTTTGGGCTGTTAATCAAAAGCGTTTCTGACCTTCTGAAAGCCTTAAACAATTTTGCAAGACACTTTTGCACTGCAATGACGCTTGAGGAAAATTTGAAGTCAGGCTTGGACATAATTAAGTAGAAACACATAGGCTACTTACTTCAGTCATTTCTTTGTATGCTATGTGCACTTCCTCAATGCCAAATTACTCCTCCGGGGAGCTGGAAAGTGTCAGGAGGTCTGCAGGGACACAAACAGACCTGGAGGGGAAAAAAACAATACCTGCGTTTACAGAAGACAACTGTCAAACGAACTCGGCAAGAAACATGTTGTAAGATCCATGTCTGCTGACCCATGTTCCCACGGCTTCTGAAACCATTCAGTCATTTACACCTGGTTCGTATTTGCTGTTTAGGTAAACAAGTAAGCACATTGTGAAATCCTGTCAGCCAACATGGCATGCAGCTCTGAGAGTTCATTTGTGTACTGTGGATTTGTCTATCCTAGTTCATTGTTTTCTGCCCCATCCTCTTATAGTCTTGGATTTCGGTTTTAATTTGTTACGTGCGTCCTGAACTGATTTTGACAGCCTGGTACTGTTGTTGTGAACCTGCATTGTACCTTGGATTGGGTTTGTTTTTAATTATGTGTATGAATTTCAATCCTAATCCAGTATCTGAATGTAAACATACGTAATGTAATTCGTAACACCGTATGATAAGTACCACTACAGACAGGTGAACAAATATTACATGTATGTAAGCAAGGCCAGCAATTCAAAAAGAAAGAAAATTAAGAATCATATAAAAAGATTCAAATTTATTAAAACACAAATTTAACAATTTTTTCCCTTAACGGATACTTTGGTGCCCATGCATCATGTAATGTTTTGAACCAAGACACTTCGTCACAGCTAAAAAAAAACACCCCTCTATTCACCCCTCCACACATCCCACTCCAGTCCCTTTGTCCACATGTCACAATACATCGTGGGATTCATTTCAGTCCTAAACTGATTCTCTCATTTCCCAGAACAGGCATGACTCACACTCCCACTGCCCTATTCTCTTCACAGTTTGAGGGGAACTTCCTCCATTGCATCCAAGTACAGTTAAGTCTGAATTCCTGAGACAATGGATGATGACGACATCAAAGAACCACTATTGCTGATGTTGCACTTAATTACAGTGCTGCTTAAAACACTGCATTCAAAAGTAAAAACTCTATCATTTTGTTTCAAAAACAGAGTTTCTTGCTTTTGTGGAAAACAAAAGAAGACATTTTACAGAATGTTCACGCTGCTCTTTTCCATACAACCAAAGTATACAGTGGCAAAGGGTGGACAACCACCCAAAATTACAAAAAAGCACCAGGGTCAATCCATTTCAAGAGGTCCAATGGAAGTTGCTCAACCTTATTTTTTTATGTCTAAATAACAAGAATGTTCAAAAGTTCGAAAATGAAAAATCAACCAATAGTATTATATTTATAGGTATGGACTATCTTTTGTGATGTGACTTTTTAATAGTTTTTTTATTTTTTTGAGTTAAAAAAAATCCCTGGATGCTATATACTTTTGTATGAACACAGCAGCGTGAACATATCTACTTTTGTGTTCCACATATGATAGAAAGTCATATGGTTTGGAATGACATAAGGTTTAGGGTTAGGCAATGATTGAAATGAACTCATAATTTGGCAATATGGGACAGTGCCATCTTCCAGGTTTCGGTTTTTTGGTTTCTCCATGAGCTCATCGCCACAATAACAATCACTGGTCCTGTTCAGGCATGTCTGAGACGCTCCACAACTCAAACAAGTTTACAATTTTTGGACCTCTTGAGATGGACTGACCCACCTTGAAATATAGCCTATTTAGACGTATGGACAATCTATGAGTGCGGAAAGACTGAGTGATCCTCAGTTGTTTAGTGTGTGAGTTTTTCTCTGTAACCACAAAATAGGCAAGTATATGATGCCTATATTGTAGGCATTTCAAAAGTAATGTATTGCATTCCAGCCTTCAGACTACACCACTGATACTGAAGAAGGATTTTATCACTCTTTCCCCCAACGGTTCAGTATGAAAGTTTTCATCTGTTCCTCGTGTTTGCTTAAGCGGATGGTGGAAAATCTAGCACAAGCCCCCATAGTTACTGCCCCTGGCCTGACAAGCGCTATCCAAATACTGGCTACAGCAGTACCTCTGCTTTGACCCGACTCCAATACAGTCCATTATCACCACAGAGAGTGAAAGCAGAACAGTGGACGTTTTGATAAGCTGTGATAACATGGAAGTGCGATGGACTAAGTCATCTTATTGTGTTTTGGGAATTGGAGGGTGCGATGGTGGTGCATCAGACCATGTAACTGGGAGACCTAATGAGAAATGTAACAGATGTGGAAAATGTCTATCTACATAGAATAGCATTAGATAACAGCTGGAAATGACAGACTCCATCTCCATGTTCCCAGAGGAAGATCTACGCTTCCTTTTCCATGTCATAAGGTCTCCAAAGAGCCAAACAGCTGGGATCTAACTAAAAATGAGGTTGTGGGAAAAATAAACGTAGAGCACTCGGTGCTGGTTCTTTTGACAGTTCAACCACAGTTCTGAGCTCATAAAACTTTTAACTTTGAGAAGCAAAAAACAAAAAGCTTGATTAACAGATCTGTGCATGTCAAACAGGTTCTATGTTGATACAGACAACAATATGACTAGGAAATAATCAGGTATAGCGGCAAGAGGAAGTTGTTACTTTTTCAATTCTAAATGGTTCTAAACTCTTTTAAACTGTTCTAAAGTGTTTCATGAGGATTTTAAATCTCCCAACATTCCCACAACACAGTTATAAAACTGTATCACAAGTCATGGATTGGAAAAGTTGCTCACCTGTAAAAACAAATGTACTGCTAGACGTTTCTTCTTAGACGTAGAAACAGTAGTTATTCCGTTTATGAAGTCAGATTCGTCCATTTATTCTTCAGGAAGGATCCGTATAGCTCTTTAGGTAAACTTTGGAAACGGCTTCATCGTTCCTCCTGGGTGTTTTATACAAATAATGGGACAGAAGGAGTGCAGAAGTAGCGTTTTGATTTCCCACCGCCCACTGAATGGAAACCTGTAGAAATGATCGTTAACTTAGGGGTGTGTTGGAACTCTTCATTCAGAGTCGTAGACGTAAGAGACAGGGATCATTTTACGTCTCAAGCGCAACCAAACAAAATCCTCACAGTCTAACTTATGAACTTGAGCCATTTTACTTAGAAAGCCTTGTAGACAAACTAAATATTCACCGTCTACTTCGCAAACTACTCACATTCTAACTGTAATATTACCAGAAAGTACGTTTCTTTCTTTTAAAGCCTTGAGAACATAAAACATATTATACCATTATATTATAATATATAATATTATTCATATTATGTTGTATTGGTCTTTCATCATAACAGGTATGACCGGTTTGGCTAATTTGCATGGCTACGTTTTTTGTTGTCGAGTGTTTACATGCAAAATGTTGGGAACGGCGCCCTCTGGTGTTCTCCTGAAGAAGCAACTTAAGAGACTGTCACGTTTATAATAGGCTAATATTGGCTAACTCATAAAACTCATTTGTTTTCAGTATTAGTGACATTATAAAGAGTAAGACAATATAAATGATTAAACACTATTATCAAAATAAATACTTTACAGTATATCTTTTTACTTCCCGCTTCTTTGAATTCAGTTCAGATTGTGTAGGCCTATATTGTTACTAAGTAGTGTTAAATGTATTATATATGTATGAATATTTTAAACATCTTTAACAAATGTCGGTTAACGCTTAAAATGCATTTGTAATGTATTTCTCTTTTTTTTTTTTTATTCGAAATTTTTTTCGTCCCACTGGACTTTTATTTATTTATAAGTAGCTATTTGTTATGTATTTGCGAATTCAAATCTGGATTTTAAGCACACAGTTATATGATGGCTTAATATGCATTTACATATAGAGGAAAAGTATGGTTATACTAGAGGAATAAAACAGAACAAAATATAAAGGCCTTTTTAGCGCAGCCAAAGGGAAAGTACACAGCAAAAACAACTTACATTATTAGCTCTTAGATTGTACTTTTATTAGCCTACATTCAATGTAAACAGCGATTGATAATGGATGATATATTTCTGGTATCAAGATCGCGCTGTTAAGGCTCACTCTGTCGTTTTGTGAGAGACTTCAGAACAAATGAGTGTAACAGCACACATAAACTCAGAAGAAACAAACTGAGGAAAAAATTCAAAATGTTTAGTTTATTCATAACATGATATAGTTATGTAACACCATGACAAGTGAGCTATTTTGCTCAATATTCTCACGACGCAAAAAAACATTCAAAACACCTACAGAGTGCACGCATTACGTGAAGTCTAGTTGTATTTGAATAATGTTTATTAATAAAAAATAAAAAAATAAAAAATTACTTAGTGCGCGTGCGCATTTACAGTGCGCTCTTTTATGACATGATTCAGTCTATTAAAATACATTCAGAATCATCACAAATTCAAGACATGAGGGCAGAAAATGTGTATATTTATACCACTTCATATAGTTAATCAACATAAAAGGTAAAATCTATTTAAACTTATTGGAAAAGATTAATTTCTATCTGACCACCACACAGAATATGAAGAATATCAAAAACTTTAGGAGTCAGCTGTCCACGAAAGTCCTTAAGATACCAGCATGCATGATAACACAATCAGTTGAATGAATGATTCAATGACTCACTCATTAAGTGACTTACCGTCACTTACTGGTAGTTCAGTTGTGAAGTTTGTGGAAAAGTATGCATCTTTCCCCTCAACATTTCTTATTTGTATATTCATAAATGCATTTAAAACATTAATCTCATAACATTATTTATTGCAGTTGTAATTATTGTTATTTGCTGTATTTAATCTGTCTGGTAGCAGCCCTATAGTGTATATTGAATTTATTGATAAATTGTAATAATTTGACATGTAAGATGATGCATACATCTAAAAAGGTTAAAAATATGCAGATTTAAGTACGTAAAATCTGATAGAACACTGATGAAAATATTGCTTCAGAATAAATTGTTTACTCCACCAAAAATCTCAGTGATGCAGTTATTTTGCAGGGATGTTTTGTATGGAATATTGTCTGCTGATGTGAAAAGTTCACTGTATATCGTAGTAATAAATATCATTTACAGCAATGCTATTTTCTTTTCTTTTTTTATTTAAACAAATTAAAAATTACATATATGTATGTAATAAAATGTGTATTTCCATTACAGGTTTAGGTCTTAAATTTCATATAAGGTGGTATTAAAAAGGTCTTAAAAAGTCTTCAATTTAACTTGTTCATGTCTGTAGAAACCCTGACTTACACAAGGTCGTGATTTGAATGATATTTTAAAGAGACTACACATAACTATGATCATTGTAAGACACAATGAGATTTTAAAAAATGACAGTGGAAGAGCAAAACAGCACGTGAAGGCATCAGTCACAGGGTCATCACGATGTACTGCTTCAGTTTTGTCCATCCTCTACACCAGTGAGATATTCACTCTGACAAAAATCATTCAAATAAATGAGCTTTTATTGATGTCAACTCCACTGGTTAAAATAACATCGTCAGAATGCACTGTATGTTGTCCTATGAAATGCATTAGTGTTGTTGCATAGTGGTTAACCTGGGACAGAACTGAGATGTGGTTCATCAGTGTTTGCCTACTGACCAAGCAAAGTGAAATAAGTCTGTAATGTCATAAAACGAAGCACAAGGCAGCTGGAATAAAGAACAAATCATTTCCATAAATTAACATTTATTTCTAAAAAGCAGTTAGTTTGAATAAAATTAACCTTTGGGAATGACAAATTAAAACCAACAATACTCATCCATTACATTACATAAACAAAGCATCAGACCAATTACGTCTATGAAGATTCACAGTCATCCATATAATAAGAGTCTTAAGAAGTCTTGTAGAAATAAATTATTAAAAGACAAATTTTTATTAAGAAATTATCATAGACGTTTTACTATTTACTCTTTCACCACTCAATATAGTGGCTTCATTTAGTCACTTCTGAGGAAGTGGTTTCTTTATATTTTATGTCACATTCAAGTAATTTTTTCTCATAAAATAGAATCCAAAGTAAAAACTAACAGCAGTACAGTCAATGTCAGATATTTGGTTAGAGAGTCTGCAGACGTTTGTTTTGGTATAATTAAAAAAGTCAAATGAAAACCCTCATTTGCAGTATATAACACATACAGAACCATTCCATACACATACTTAAAGTGCATGTATCAAACAGAAATGATTAGTAGTTAAAGTTATAAAACGCTCACAAACTGTCTTTTTTAAGAACACTACTTTTCTAAAGAAAAGCCAAAGCATTCAAATGGTCAACACGAGCAGAACAAACACAAACAGACATCCTCCCTTCCAAAACCACCAAAGCCTTCAGCAGCTTGGACCCTAATTGTCCCCCAAGAGAAAACACAACAGTATACTGCTGGAGATGCAGGATCCAGTAGGAGAGAAGAACGGTCCAATGAGGAGACTAAGGAGGTGTCTACAGGGAGGCAACAGTGATCCAGTGGGACAGCAGTAGATGAGGTCTAAAGTGTGTGAATGTGAGATCACACAGTGTAGTCCAGCTCTGCATTCATCTTGGTGTACATTTCATAGATGGCGTCAATAGTAGCTGTGAAGTTTACTAGGAACTGCCGCACTTTGTCCAAGCATTCTTCCTCCTTGACCTCTCGCCCTTTAGAAAGAGCTTTGAGAAAATCTGATCTGTATGGAGCGGCATATAGTGCTGCCTGAAAAAATGAAGTCAGGGCAACCTCAATAGGTTTTTCCAAACTTTTGCAGTCATCAGAAATGTTTACATTTCACTCATTTTACTTTCAGACGACGAAAAACTATTTTTAACTTGCATAAAGACAACTTCTGAATACATACATACACATATGCAAACTTTTCAAGTTTTCCTTTCTCTTTGGAGTGTTACAAGCTGATTGTGCATAGATAAGATCCCTGAAGTTGCAAAGACTAAAGTCTCAAAACCAAAGAGATATTCTTTATCAAAGTTAAGACTCTGCCACGCCCCCCTAAAACGGCTCGTTCTAACACGCCCCCACATATCTACCTCACTATGTGAAAATATGAAAACGAAGCGTTTGAGAGAGGCGGGGCATAGAGGACCTACAATAATGTACAGTATTTGAAAAGTAATGTGTTTTTTGAACATTAAAGCATGTCAACATATTCTGTTACACCAAATACACAAAATAATGATCTTTAAAAAAGCATCATATGACCCCTTTAAGAAACTTACTTTAAAGAGCTTCTGGACAAACCAGCCATGATACTTCTTCAATGCCATTTCATACGCTTTGGAGACGTTGACTCTGATGAGGTTAGGGTTGTTTTCATCTTTATCCCCATCCACTAGACTCTGGAGAAGAACTTGGATAAAGCGTAGCCCCCTAACAGAAAACCCAAGGAAAACAGGTTTTAGTTAAAGGGTAAATAAAAATTCACATTCACAAAAAGAGTAGTTTCACAGAATGTTCTGGGTGCTCGTTTTTGCAGAATGAAACTCAATAGGGACAGATGTTGTCAAGTTCCAAAAATGTCATTTATCTTAAATAGTTTGTTACTAAAGGGCAAGTAAATGATAACCGAATTTACTATTCCTTAAAGGAATAGTTCACCCAAAAGTGAAAATTTGCTGAAAATGCACTCACCCTCAGGCCATCCAAGATGTAGATGAGTTTGTCTCTTCATCAGAACAGATTTGGAGAAATTGAGCACTACGTGACTTGTTCACCAGTGGATCCTCTACAGTGAATGGGTGCCGTCAGAAGAATCCAAACAGCTGATGAAAACATCACAATAATCCACAAGTAAT
>NW_015639805.1:579445-586544 GCF_001515625.1 Sinocyclocheilus rhinocerous
AATGCATACATTCATTTTTTTAAGAAACTTACTTGAAAGAGCTTCTGGACAAACCAGCCATGATACTTCTTCAATGCCATCTCATAAGCTTTAGTGATGTTGACTCTGATGAGGTTAGGGTTGTTTTCATCTTTATCCCCATCCACTAGACTCTGGAGAAGAACTTGGATAAAGCGTAGCCCCCTAACAGAAAACCCAAGGAAAACAGGTTTTAGTTAAAGGGTAAATAAAAATTCACATTCACAAAAAGAGTAGTTTCACAGAATGTTCTGGGTGCTCGTTTTTGCAGAATGAAACTCAATAGGGACAGATGTTGTCAAGTTCCAAAAATGTCATTTATCTTAAATAGTTTGTTACTAAAGGGCAAGTAAATGATAACCGAATTTACTATTCCTTAAAGGAATAGTTCACCCAAAAGTGAAAATTTGCTGAAAATGCACTCACCCTCAGGCCATCCAAGATGTAGATGAGTTTGTCTCTTCATCAGAACAGATTTGGAGAAATTGAGCACTACGTGACTTGTTCACCAGTGGATCCTCTACAGTGAATGGGTGCCGTCAGAAGAATCCAAACAGCTGATGAAAACATCACAATAATCCACAAGTAATCCTCAGTCCATCAAATAACATCTTGCGAAGTAAAGAGCTGTGTGTTTGTAAGAAAAATCCATCATCAAGCAAGCTTCTGGCTTTTCACTGGAGAAAGCTACGTTTTGGATAGAGCAATGGTTTAAAGTTGAAGTCTAAAAGATGGATTTGTTTATTAGAAACACACAGCTTTTCACTTCACAAGACATTAACTGATGGACTGAAGTCATGTGGGTTACTTGTGGATGTTTTTATCAGCTGTTTGGACTCTCATTCTGACGGCACCCATTCACTGCAGTGGACTGAGCAACTGATGTAATGCTAAATTTCTCTGTTCCCATGATGAAACAAACTCATCTCCATCTTGGATGGCCTGAGGGTGAGCACATTGTCAGCAAATTTTCATTTTACTTGAACTATTTCTTTAAAAAAGACAGTTACAGAAAGTCTCAAAGTCCATGTTTTCGTTATGCAATTTTACATTTTAAAAGCAACCGTTTTTTAAAAAAACATTTCAGGCCCAGCCTTGCCTTTTCAGCCACATGAGGGCAAGTGTTGCTCCTACTTTTGGCCACTCGGTTCCATGCATCTCCTTCTCTGCTTCCAAAATGTGCTGCAGGGTTTTAAACCTGGTAGGATTGCTGTCATACACAGCCTTGATTTTCTGTGAGAAAAAGCAGAGAGGTGCATGGAGCTATGATTGTAAAAGTTATACTGTTCAGTGCTTATCAACTGTGTATGTCACGTGGTGAACTTACAGTGATGTTACCCGCGATATCAGCTTTGATGGGGGAAAAAACAGCAGAGCCGAGGCAATCTAAGAGGAGAAAAAAAGAACAGACGAGTAATATTTGAATACATGCAAATATTTTATTAACACTTATTGCACGTATTTGAAATGTTGCCTGAAAAGGTTGCCTGGCAACCTACTGTACACATGAAAAGTAGATTATGTTATACACATGTGAGAATGCAACGTTCTTTCACAGCTGTGAGGTAACCCTCTTTTTACATACTAGAATATTTGCAGGAATGTAGCAGACACACGGTAAAAGTATTGCCACTTCTGATCCCTTAGAACTTAGTGTGAACTCTGACATTCCCGCCTTAAAAAAAGAGCTCTGAATAATTAACTGTGCTTGGAGATCATGACAGATTTCTGAAAGCACCCATGCGGTTCATTAAAGTTTCAGTATCACCCACTATCACGCTGAGACCAAATGTATTGCGCGTCTGATAATGAAATAAACACCTGTGGAAATGGAAACACACTGAATCACTGATGTTTCCATCTCTGCAACCAATAAATACTGTATATGCCTTGCCAATTTTTGTATTAGAGTTGGTTTGATTATAATTTACTGTATGTTGTTTGCATGTACACACTTCCTAACTCTGTAAACATGCCCTTCAAATTGACTTTGTGTGGGTTATACAGACTGGCAGAAGTGTCATGCCTTTTCAAATTGGGCAACTTAAATTTTGAGTGCAACTCCTAAAAATGGTATCTTTGATAATTAGTTTGCAGGTCTAATTAGATTACAAATCTCATTACTACTTCTTTAAAACAATTGATGCGTCGATATTAACACTCTGCCTGATACCGGATAAGCTGATGATTAAATTCATGTCATGAGCATTAATAAATGGGCAATAATAAAATTCTTTACTATTTTGCCGAAACAAATTAAAAATAAAACACTGGCAACAAAACTCAATTGTCTTAAATGCCTAAAGTGAATTTAGGCATCACAACATTATAATGTACAATATGAAAAATTGGTATTCATTTTGAGATTTGCTAAAGGTTATATTTAACAGTGTTCTTACATTATCATTTCTAAGGATGAACTTTTAGTGAGTATAAGAATTATGGTAAATGTAATATAAATGTAAAAATAGAGGAAATGAATATGCACAATATCTAATATCGGTCAATATATTGATAAATTAAGGGTGTGTTTACACTTGTAGTTCACTTCTCTTGGTTTTTTGGTCCGGACCTCGTTCGCTTAGTGTTCACACTGTAATTTTTTTTACACCAAACCTAAAAGTTAGGGCTGCACGATTAATCGAATGCGATTGTCATGCGCATGTTGTTAAAAAAGCCGGTTCTGTAATCAGCAGGAAATCATCATCACGTGCTTTCAGATGGAGCAGAATTTACTACACATAGCCGTAGTTCACTGACAAGTTACACAAAAAAAAAATAGCAGACGATTTTATTGCGCGATTCTGAAATCGAAGAAATCGTTCGCGATAGTGACAGCTGTTTGCATAGCTTCTCAGTGCACTACGGCTGTGAAGTAAATGCTGCTCCATCTGAAAGCATGTGAAAATACCACATTTAATAACATATTTTTACTCCAAACTCACTTCATAACGTCAGTCGAGTGTTTGAAATAAATCCTCCTGTGAGATGATGTGGCTTCTTACACAGAATAAGGCACGCAACATATTTCATAGTATTCTAAGCAGTGATAAAGGCTATGTCGTTTAGCATTTCATTATAGATATACTTTATTATGATGAACATTATAATAAGACGAACTCAGATAAACCGTATATTGCCATAGTCGTGTGTTTATTAGTCACATTGAATCAATTAAAGCAGTTGAATCTTTTGTTTATTCAGCTGCAGCGAGAGGCATTTTCTGGGTTTCTTCTGCGACGCGTATTTGGAGTTTCAGCGCGAGAGCGCCCTCTGGTCTTTGGATGGAGATTTACTGCTGATCACAGAACCGTGCTTCACTGAAAGATACGCATGACAATCGCAGCTTCTGTCGAATCGCGATCTCGATTCCATTTCGATTTATCGTGCAGCCCTACTAAAATTATAAAAAAAAGGATGAAGTCACAACCTGATTGGGCAGCTTTTATGACGTATATTTTGCGACCTGTATGCTGGGCTAAATGCACTTGTTGTTTGTGAGTACATATGATGGTGTTTTTACCAGCTGATAACTCACAAAGTGCTCATAAAATGTGTAAAGGAGTCAAAACAGCACACTGAGCCTGCGGTTCCGGCACCTGTACCGAACTGTAATGGGCAACAGGACGAGTTCATATTACTAGTTCATATATCAATCAAACCGCACCAGAGTTCATTTGGAAGCCTGAAAATGTGGGTCTCGGTCCACTTGTTTCGTTACTCACAGATGAACCGTACAAACAGAGCAATTGCACCAAAGTTTGTTCGCCCCATTCAATCAAAAAAAATGCCTGAACGAGAAAAGACTTAGAAAGTGATATACAGTATGTGTTCCTCAAGTGAGAGTAGCAGCTGAGTAGAATTTCCCAACATAAAAGTGATATGTTGGAAAGATCTGGGTCATCAGCATTTTGTACTATTAGCAAAAGGAGCATCTCTGGTTACAGGCGACTCTAAATACGCAAACAAAAAGTCTGCTTACACTCCAGCTTTTTCACTGTGAATGAATGCCTTATAATAACAGAAAACACACACACACACACACGTCCAACAATGCCAGCCCACCCTCCTGTTCTTTCTGGTGTTGGTACTCCACACAGGGCTTTTTGTGTTAAAGTGTGAACGCTAAACAAGAGCTGGGAAGCTTAATTGTCTTTCTGTGGGAGTTAGCGACATCCACAACAACCAGTGTCCCCAATCACCTTATGACATCACACAATCATAAATACGTCTCCAATCACAGCCTGCCATACAAAGTTCATCTATTGAGGTCAAGCACCTGTATCATTCATTTATATCATCAGTTTAACTATGGGTTCCACCTGAAGATTCTTGTAGAACAAACAGTTGGGTCCAAAAGTCAAAAGTCTGAGATCACGAGTGAAAATGCTTCTTTTTTTTTTCATACGATTGTTATTTCTAATGAAATGTTTATTACATTAGAGAATACTAAGATTTAATAAACATAATTTAATAATTGTAATAATGTATAAAAAATAATGACCTAAAATAGACCAGAATCGAATATATTTTATATCCATTTTAGATTTCTTGAAAATCCTAAAATAGTTTTTTTTTTAATTTTAAATCTTGGGTTTTTAATATGTTTCAAACTTGTTGACCACCACTGTAGTTCTGTATTGTCACTATAAGGTTTATTTTGTTCTTCCTTCATCACATCCAGTTCGTTTTATAACCACGGCAAGAAAAGGAGCCTTTTAGTGGCGGCTGGCAAAAATACAAGAGTACATCAAGAGCTAATGTGAACACCGCAGGCTTGGCGTTTCAAGTGGCAAATTCATTTTAAATGCATTTTTCATATTAATACCAAATGAGGCTTAGAACAAAGATGTTCTGATGTTCCATTCCACCAATGAATAGAGCGGGGCAACTCAACACCATGCTAATCAATTTTCTCAACTTCAAAAATCGAGGGCAGCATATTAAATTATGCATGCAATAGGTTTGTGGCCTTCTTTGTGAAAAGAAATTTGAGCCAAAAAAAGATTAGTCCTCAAAAGCAAACAATGGCTTCTGCTTGACAGCTAGGCTTGTCAGACTTTACTAACAACTTCTGGAGAACACTGAAGATCTTGATCAGGAGTGGAAAATCTCACCCCTGCCTGATCATATAGAGCTGGAATATCCCAGAAAATCAGATGATATCAGACTACTGATTTCTGTAACAACATGTTTGTAATTATGTAACTGAATCAGTTCAAAACTCTTCTTCTATAAACATGCATGCACTGTTACTTTGTTTCACTTTGTTTACGAATTCAATCATTTTGAAAATGACATTCTGAAGTGATCTATGAGGGAGGGAATCCAAACTAACAAACACTAGCTATTTTATCATTTGCATATTGAAATAGATAATAAAATTATTTTTTGACGACTTGAACAAGTTACACTGAACACTAAAAACTTTAAAACCTCAAAATATTGTCTTAAAGATCATTGGAACGTCCAGCCGTTTCACGACAGCACAGAGTTCACGCTCAAATCTGAGCTCAATCTATGAGAGATGACGGAAGAACCTACCGAAGAAAGGAGGAAGGTGAGACACCGCCTCGAGAAACGGCCGGGTTTCCACTTGTTTGTCGGCTGGAAGTTGCCGGAACTGGTGCTCCATTAGAAGAGCCATGATTGCCTAAAGTGGGCGAAAGTGACTTTTTTGCCTACAACATAAGACGAGGACAACACAGCAGCAATGAAGACAGAACCCGGAACTACCGCCGGACAGACAGACAGCGTTTACTATATACAGTATTCACTTCTCCTTCTAGCTGGGCTGCCCCCTGCTCCGCCCCTTCATGCAAATATATGCAGACTCATGAGGAGGAGCCAATCATATCGCACGGGGCGGGGCCAATGCTTATAATATATTCTTTCCAGTGCCTACACTTCACAAACAATGTAGTTAAAATGTTACTGCACAATAAATAGCCAAATGAAATCATTTCTCTGCTACAGAAAAAAAACGTAAATAAACCATATAAACTTAAATCTGCTATTTTTTCATTATGATGAAAGTATTTTTACCTCCACCATTACATCAGATTAATCGATGAAATATTAAAGTTAAATAAATTAAGTTATTAAATTAAATAATTATAATTATATAAATATTATAATTATATAAATTATAATTCAATAATTAAGGGAATTTAAACTACTTTGTCCAGTACACTAAGGAGGATATAGGCCTCTGCGTATTACTCTGTTATTACCAGTCGACAAATTGTAAAAAAAAAATAAAAATAAGGGGGATGGTGGGGCGGGGGATCCTGTGATTACAAATGATTACAAAATCTAATTTTTAAACATTTTTATTTTACAAAAAAAAAATGCTTTATTAAAGGCACAATATGTAATTTTCGCCGCTAGAGGGCACATATTCAAACTGATTTTATGCTTAAAGTATTTTTATTACTCCCACCATTAAAACAGATGAAATATAAGTAAAAAAATAATTAAGGGAATCTAAAACTAATGTGTCATATTATCAGGTTATAGGCTTCTGCTTATGACTCTGTTATCACATGAAACACATCCACCGAGTTGGATTTTCCCAGGCTTATGGACGCTTTATACATTTCTGTGTTTCTCAGAAGCAGAAGTCATCAAAGATGGATAAACTTCTAAAGCGGTGAACAGGAGATTACATCATATATATATTTTGTGTTCCCATTTCCTCAAATAGCAAAAGAAAAACTCCACTAAGTGTTTTCACAAATTTCAAAAAGAGGAAAAAATAGTGAGAGATTGATAATGGCTGTCAGAAGAGAGAACGATGAACGAAGTTACCATCACTTCCTTAGCTTAACTATTTTTTTTTGTCATCTGATGCAAAGGTACTATGTATGGTGTTATAAATGTACATGATTTTTTTTTTATTATTAAAGGGGTCATATGATGCTTTTTTAAAGATCATTATTTTGTGTATTTGGTGTAACAGAATATGCTGACATGCTTTAATGTTCAAAAAACACATTATTTTTCAAATACTGTACATTATTGTAGGTCATATATGCCCCGCCTCTCTCAAACGCTTCGTTTTCTACAAAGCCCCCTCCTT
>NW_015639805.1:586825-593121 GCF_001515625.1 Sinocyclocheilus rhinocerous
CGTGCGCGCGCGCACACACACACACACATGCCCAACACTCCGCATTTGAACAGTCAATAGCAAATACTTCAATTAATAACAAAACAGTAGCTGATTCAGAAGCTCCAGATTGTCATAGCAAAGTCAGAATTACCTCCTCTCCTAGGTTCACAAAACGGTCATCCATAAAGTGCATAAAATTGCTGTTCTGTTGTAAGTAATCTTAAAGATTCCTAAATGCATCTACTTTCGGAAGGCCAAATAAAGTGCTTTTGCTTTCGCCTAGAAACACACAGCGTCTCCCTGACATGGCTGCTTCAACACTAACTGCGGTTACTGAAACCACGCCTTCTTTCTTTGCGTGAACATTTGGGCGCATTATGCTAATATTTCCACATAGTGAGGTAGATATGTGGGGGCGTGTTAGAACGAGCCGTTTTAGGGGGGCGTGGCAGAGTCTTAACTTTGATAAAGAATATCTCTTTGGTTTTGAGACTTTAGTCTTTGCAACTTCAGGGATCTTATCTATGCGCAATCAGCTTGTAACACTCCAAAGAGAAAGGAAAACTTGAAATCGCATCACATGACCCCTTTAAAAAATAAAAAACTTTGTGGGATTTATGATGCAGATGACCATTGAAACGCGTCATCACAGTCTGTAAAAAGGGTCCATTTATAATTCTGGTCTGTAAAAATGCTGATTATTAGTGAAGTAAAATGTTGAAACAACAAGCTCTCTGTAGATTTTACTTCTCTTATTGAGGTTCAGCTTTAGGCAGATTAAAAGATCCGTTTGGCTGACCGTTTAATACACGACTGATCCATCGTGAAATCATCTAAAAGTGTTTCTCTTCAAAGAAAGTTAAGAATTACAAGTAATGTGAACATGTTGCTTAATTTCACAATTGCTTCTTGAAGGGAATAAAATAATCAAACCGCAGCTCTGAGTATTTGCTCAAAGTTAAGGGGCCTCATTTAGTTAATAATTAAAATGTCCTTTACCCTGTTACTGACATTAGAGGTTTAGGCGGGGAGTCTTTCTGATGACGATTAGACGCGATTATCTGGTCACCATTAAACATTCACAAGCAATGTTTAATTCATCCAGCAGTAGGCTTAACCCACAATGACCCAGAAAGTCATGTCATTCTCTTTATTAATACTGCCATCAGATTCCCTTCTTTAACTCACACCTCGGCTGACTGCACATTTTTAATCAATATTTAATCTTCTAAATTAGCAGAGTGTTAGACACTGCTGTCACCTTCAGTGTAGATTCTTGATCACGTCTGAATAGCCTATTACTGAAGGGCCAGCATGTCTGAGTTATAAGTATTTCAATAACTTTTGATACTTTTTGAAACTTCAACACTATAAAAATGTCCAGTGGAGTTGTAAAATATGGATGCAAACATATAGTGTCATTCAATTCAGATTAAATCAACTAGCAGAGTTAAAATTGTTTATAAGATTGAAGGCCTATAAGTGTATTTTATCCAATGCTGATTTGGGTTTTGACAGCCATTTACGCAACTTCACAACTTTCTAATTTTGTAAAGGAATCACTCTTACATTCTTATTCTGTGAAGAGCATGCAAAAGAGTGAGCATGCCTGCATTCCCTTTTTAAGTTTATTTTTCTGATTCATCAAGAAAAGTCTTACATTTAGGCTATAGCCTGGCCATTTTGTTTAAACATCTGCTACTGTAAGCTTTGACATCATATTTCTATTTGTTAGCTACAATTTAAAGGGGTCATAAGATGCGATTAAAATTTTTCCTTTCTCTTTGGAGTGTTACAAGCTCTTGGTGCATAAAGAAGATCTGTAAAGTTGCAAAGACTAATGTCTCAAATCCAAAGAGATATTCTTTATAAAAGTTAAGAGTTTGTATCTGTCTGCTCGCCGTAGGTAACCAGGAAGTAGCGCCGTAACCAAGTGGAAGGCTTCTCTTTTGTTTTTTTTATTTCGCGTCCGCTGTCGTTAACGGCTTTCCTCTTAACTACACTTTTGTTTTCATATTAATCATTTGAAACAGCAGAGCACCAGAAGTTAAACGCCTCAGTGCGCTAAATTCACAGCCTTCAACGTAAATTTTCACACGGAGTTAGCAAGCAGAGCCTAATTTACTTGATTTAGCTTCAACTGCAGCATTAGCGCCTGTCATATGCAATAATAATATTTTCCGATCACAACATTTTGTGAACTAATATCGACTGCTCCAGTGATTGTAGGTCAAGGTCTATCATAAAGGTCCGGTTAGAAATGACGCTTCGGAGCTACACTGCCTGCACCGCAGACTGATCCGTGGCTTTCCCGACGCTCTCGGCGCACTGGTCGGGTCGAGTGCGGGATCTGGAGAGGCAGCGGGAGCAGGAGGCTCGCTGGAGGCAGCAGTGGGAGCTGCACTCCCAGTACTTCAGAGAGCAGGAGGTCCGCAGCAGCAAACAGGCGCAGTGGAGCTCACGGCAGTCCTTCCAGCGCAGGTACTGATGCTCAATCTGTGTCGCTCCGATGAGGAATTTGTTCCATTTTTCCTTTCGTTTGTTTGAGCTTATGTACAAAGTTTATAATTGAGAACACACCCCCTGCCCACATTACAGCCTGTTCTGGAATCAATCTATGTGACACGCTATGTGACGATTTTCCCGCCAAGTTTTCTAAACGAAGACAGAAAATATAAATGCATATAATTATATGTACACTACCAGCCAAAAGTTTTTGGAAAGTAAGATTTTTAATGGTTTTAAAAGAATTCTCTTCTGCTCACCAAGCCTGCATTTATTTGATCCAAAATACAGCAAAAGCAGTAATACTGTGAAATATTTTTAAAAGAACCGTTTTCTATTTGAATATATTTTAAAAAGTAATTTATTTCTGTGATCAAATCTAGATTTTCAGCATCATTACTGAAAAAAATTCTACTCCGCTGTTTTCAGCATAATAATAATAATAATAAAAATTTTTGAGCAGCAAATCTGAATATTAGAATCATTTCTGAAGGATCACGTGACTGGAGTAATGATGCTAAAAATTCAGCTTTGAAATCACAGGAATAACATTTTCAAATATATTCAAATAGAAAAGAGTTATTTTAAATAAAAATATTTCAAAATTTTACTGTTTTTGCTGCATTTTGGATCAAATAAATGCAGGCTTGGTGAGCAGAAGAGACTTCTTTAAAAAAAAAAAAAAAAATCTTACTGTTCATAACTTTTGACCGGTAGTGTATATGTACATATACTTATATAATTTTACTCATATCTCATATATAGATTTATATAGAATTATATATTATCTATATAGCCATTATGTAGCTTCACCAGCTAATTACTCTTCAACAGTGATACTATAGAGCTACCACATAAACTGAAGGTTAAAGACAAAATTCTAAAGATGGCTGTGTTTCTCAGACGCATACGTTCTATGTGAACTGGCTTTTGCATCCAAGGTGATGCTGAAGACAATATATCTATAACAAAGTTACAAACTTTGTTTCATGGCGTTTTAGTATGTCAGCATTTCAGCGGGAGCGAATGAAGGAGGAGAAGCAGCGGAAACTGCAGGAACGCAGGGAGCGTCTGAGGATAATGCTCCAGGAAGAAATAGACCAGTTGGAGGCCGAGCTCAGAAATGTTCGTCCAGACAGAGCCACACTGACCAGACAGCTGGTGGAAAAAACAGATGCTCTCCGGTCCGCCAGAGAAGAGAGGAGGAACAATGTACAGTATGAACTCCTGTCTTAAAATTATGTTATGGTACACAGTTGAAAGTTTCTGATTGATTTGTATTTTTTTTTTAGCTTGCACAGGAGCTGCTGAGGGAACACTGGAAGCAGAACAACCCAGAACTGCGGAAGGTCAGTCATATATCAGTAAAAGAACCTCGAGCAGAAAACTTGACATGTAAAATAGTTATGAGTATTATTAAGAGGCCGTATGTAAATTTTAGATTAAATACTTTGAATCAGCAAGGATGCAGCAAAGAGATAGTCAAGACATTCATAATATTACAAAAGATCTCTTTTTTTATTACGGTTTTCATAAAAATATTAAGCACACAACTGTTCAGCATTGATAATAATAAGAAATGTTTCTTGAGCTCCCTTTCTGAAGGATCACGTGACACTGAAGACTGGAGAAAATGCAGCTTTTCCATCACAACAAAAAATTGCATTTTAAAACATATTGAAATAGAAAACCGTTATTTTAAATCATTTTCAGAATATTACTGTTTTTATACTATTAATTGAATCAATTAAATTCAGCCTAGATGAGCTTAAGAGACTCTTTTCAAAACCATTAAAAAATGTACAGTCCCCAAACATTTGAATTTTGAAAAAAAAAGAGCTTCACATTTCTGCTTTTAAAACCCTCAAATTGCATATTTGTTATGTTTACCTCAACTGAAAGTGCTTTACTGTTACTCAGATTTTTCCTTTTGAGATGAGTCAGAATTTCTGTGGTAATCGACTTAAAGGGATAGTTCACCCAAAAATGAAAATTCTGTCATCATTTACTCACCCTCATGTCGTTCCAAACCTGTATGAGTTGCTTTCTTATGTTGAACACAAAAGAAGATATTTTGAAGATTGCTGGTAATCAAACAGTTGGTGCTTGCCATTGACTTCCATAGTAGGAAAACCAATATTATGGAAGTCAATGGCAACCACCAACTGTTTGATTACCAGCAATCTTCAAAATATCTTCTTTTGTGTTCAACATAAGAAAGCAACTCATACAGGTTTGGAACGACATGAGGGTGAGTAAATGACAGAATTTTCATTTTTGGGTGAACTATCCCTTTAATGCCGTCAATAGTGCTGGAACATTCAAGATTTTTTTTTAATCAAGAACCAGACATGACTAAGTTAGTTAATAGGGCATGTGATGTTTCTTCCATGACTGATCTGTAACTCTGAGCTCGGGATTTGGTTCCAAACACGCAAGCACTTCTGGAGCACTGTTTAATCCGACATCTCAGTGTCTCAAATGTTTGTGCGTACAGGTGGAGACAGAGTTGCGCAAAGATCACGTTGTGAGCCAGTGGCAGGTTCAACAGCAGGAGAGGAAACAGGTGAGACGTTCACAGGAGGTGTTTAATGCCAGTGCTGCCATGTTGGCTCATGCATGAGCGCTGCCCAGTTGAGCGTCATTTAACATTAACATCTTGAGTTTTGTGTTAGAATGATAGTAGCTGCGTCCTTGGAGAAGAAGGACATTTACTTTTTTTTTTTTTTTTTTGAATTTTCAAACTTAAAATCAGCAAGCTTTTATTTTGGCGGACACGGCCAATGTTCTTTCATGTTATCGCATTGAAATGTAACTCTGTTCTGTAACGTTCAGGCTGATGAGAGAACTCAGGAGGAGAAACAGCGTTTTGAGAATGAGTATGAGAGGACAAGACGGGAGGCTCTGGAGAGGATGAAAGAAGAAGAGGAGAAGAGAAGACAAGAGGAAAAGAAGCGAGCTGAAGACCTCCGTAAACAGATGGAGGAGCTCCAGCTACGGGAACAGGAAGTATGGAATTACTGTAAAATAGACTTATACTTGTAATGCACAAACAACAACCATGTGACAAAAAACAAATGCCATAAAGATCAAGTAAACTCAACTCTGTGTGTTTGTTAATGTGTACATTGTTTTTTTTAAATTTTGTTTCAAGAAAATGAACCTTTTCAAGGTCTATAGATGCAACAAATGTAAGGCTTGCATTTCATTTCTTTCTTTTTCAAGGCTGAGCGTCTTAAGCAGGAACAGGAAGCTCTAATGTCTCAACACTGGGAGCTCGAGAAGCTAGAGGATGAGAGGAAGAGGATGGAGGGAAGCAGGAGGAAAACTGAATTTGGGTAAAATATTTCAAAAAAAAAAAAAGTTAACTAAAACCAGCTATTAAAAATGTATGTTAATTTAAATAAATCTGAAATACAATATAAATAATAGATGAAAAACAACTAAATGAAAATTATATGTCGCCTTGACTCCTAGCTGAAATAAAAAGTACAAAAATAAATATAAAAAAAAAAAATATATATATATATTTTGTGTATTTAGCTGCAAATTGGTTCCCGTTTTATTCATTTATTTATTTTACTATATACAGTATTATAATATGTGTATTAAATTTAAGCTTTTACTGAGGCAAGAAAATCCCAATAGAGAAACATAAAATAAAAATGACTTATGAAAACACTTTTTTTTTTTTTTTGCAACGAGGGCAGAGCAGAGGATAGTTTCCATCAAGGTTTGTCGTCTCTCCTCTTGAGGCCATATTGATCCAAAGCATCTTCCATTTCCATCATACAAACACAGGGATTGTT
>NW_015639805.1:593288-604161 GCF_001515625.1 Sinocyclocheilus rhinocerous
ATATATATATAAATATAAAAAAATTAAAAAATTTAAAACTGAAATGTAATTTTTTTTAAACCATTTATAAAAAAATTTAAAATGACAAAAGCACATAACAAAATGTAACTAAAATGAAACTAAAACGTTAATTTCAAATGTGAATAAGAATACAATAGTATGTAAACAATACTAAATTTAAACTGTTCTGCAGTAGCCTAAAGCCACTGTTCTCTGCCTCCGCAGGCATTTCCTGACTCGTCAATACCGTGCTCAGCTGAAAAGGAGAGCACAGCAGGTGCAGGAGGAACTGGTGGGTTACCACGAAAACTGAAGTGCCATGAAGCTGAATAGAATTTGTCCTGACTGAGTGACTGCAATAGCTTTCCTGTCCACCAGGAGGCAGACCGCAAGATCCTGGCAGCACTGCTGGAGGGAGAAGTGGAGGAGCAGAGACTGGAGAAAGCCAGGAGAGAGAGGGCCGTCACTGACGCCGCCTGGATGAAGAGAGTCATAGAGGAGCAGCTCCAGCTGGAGAGGGAGAGGGAGGCAGAGTTTGATATTTTATATCGGTGAGTACAGTCAGCATGTTTGCTAAGAACTTAAAATGCGTTTGGAACTGGAAGTCAATTTCATACTCTGTTTTTGTTTTCCGCCTGCAGGGAGGAAGCTCAGCGTGTTTGGGAGAAGAGAGAGGCAGAGTGGGAGAAGGAGAGGAGGGCCAGAGAGAGACTCATGCGGGAGGTGAAACAGTGCAACTCATGATAAAGAAACATTTCTTCTTATTATCAGTGTTCAAAACAGTTGTGCTCAATATTTTTGTGGAAACCATGATACTTTTTTTTCAGAATTTTGATCAATAGAAAGTTCAAAAGAACAGCATTTATTTGAAATATGAATCTTCTGACACTTATGTAAACGTCATGTAATTAATACTGTGTACATTTTTAAGAAATGTAGTTAAATAACTTGACAGTTAAGAGTGCGTTTGGATGCTTTGATATATTTTTAATCAATGTTTGCTAGGTCCTGACAGGACGTCAGCAGCAGCTGGAGGAACGAATGAAGGAGAACAGGCTGGCAAGGGACGAGTCTCTGCAGAGGAGAGAAGAGCTCATCCAGCAGCTGGAGCAAGAGAGACTCACCCGACGGCAGGAGAGGGAGCAGCAGGAGGGAGCCCGCACCACTCGCATGCAAGAGATCAGTGCACAGGTCTGTACAGAGAAACACTACCTAGTAGATTTACTTGGGGTATAAAGTATGACTTCTAGATGTCTTCAATTGATGTATTTGTCCAACAGGTGGAGCAGAGGCGCAGGGAACAATGGGAGGAGCAACGACGACAAGAGCAAGAAGAACTACAAGAGAGGGAGGAGCTTAGACAGCAGGAGGAGGAGCTTCATCTTGAGACAGAGAGAATGATTCGACGGGGCTACAAGGAGAGAGTGAGTGAAGATTAAAGTGTTAACGAAGACATGGATTTTAAGTGCTTTGTAATATAATAACTGATCTATTTTTCATCGTGGCAGATTCCCAGCAGACCCCGGTCAGCATGGACATGAGAGCGCTTCACAGGAAGAGTCTTTGTGCCACATCCCCTTTCAGATGCTAGGAGTATTTTCTAGCACTGTTTTTCATTCGGAATCGGGGATACCTATGTCCATGTTGATCTCAGCCACTTTGTGCTTAAATAAGAACCAGGTTCCCCCTCAGAGATGCTTTATATATATATGTTAATGATTTACATTATGGCTTTGATAAATGATTGTATAGGTAAGTTCTCGATCTTAAATTTCCATTGCACTAGTGCTGAGGTTTGCATGTAGGTCTGGTTTTATATGTTGACTGATTCGTATAGATGAATTTCAATGCTGACACGGTTTTCAATAAAGAAAATGTTATCTATTGTCTACTGCATTTATTTATAATTAAGAATTTAAACTGGACAGCAATGTGTGCAAGCGGTAATATAAATATGAAAAAAGGAACACCCAGTCACCAATACAAGAAAGAGATGCGATGAGTTGATTTCTTAAATTGAGTGAGATTTTTTAATTGTTTACATTTGTGTTCTTGACCAGTGTTGGGAGTAACGCATTACAAAAGTAATAATATTACAGTAGTATATTACGTTTTGCTGTAACGCAGTAATCTGACATATCGCTTCGGAGTTTAAAAACATTTTATAGCGTTTTAACAGTTATAGTGCGTATCAGTTTTAAGATTAAAAGTGCCAGTAGGTATGCTAATTATATCATAGTTAAAGGAATAGTGCACCTAAAAATGAAAATGTGTACTCACCCTCAGGCCATCTAATATATATATATATATATATATATATATAGATAGATAGATAGATAGATAGATAGACAAACAAATATAGATGAGTGTTTCATCGGAACAGATTTGGAGAAACTTTACATTATTTATTCAGCAATGGCTCCTCTGCAGTGAATGGGTGCCGTCAGAATGAGAGTTCAAACAAATAAAAACATCACAATAATCCACAAATATTTTGGTTTGCACTTCTGTAACCAAATCTGAATTTCTTCTCCCATGTAACATGTTAGCCATATTGCCACACCAGCTAAACGCCTCTAGTGGAGAATTGAACTGGCAAGAGATTGACTGATCAGAGTGGACCTGCTTTAATGTTTTGATAGTGCCTGGAAAATTTTGGGTAAGATAAACACATGCATGACATACTTATAGTAATTAACAATAAACTTAGTAGGGGTGGGCGATATGACCAAAATCGTATATCACGATATAGTAGACACCAGTGTCAATATCACAAAAAACTCAAGCTCACTGAAGACAAGTAAATAGTCAGCGATAAAATAAGAATAAGAAACTAACAACCAATAGGACAAAAAAACTACAGTAGAACAAATAAATAGGAAATGCTACATACATTGTATAAAGTAATCAAATGAATACAAATGCTGCATATTCTTCACTGTGTAAATTACAAATTATTAAAGTTACAGATGTTATTTAATCAAGAGCAGTGAGAGATTTTCTCTCTTTTGTTGTCTGATTTACATGAATGACAAACAGCAGGAATATTAGACTGCTGTCACTTTAAGAACTGCCGGATCCAATATATGCTGTTGCATATGTTTTCTTTCTCAGCTGTTTACTGTATTTGCAAAGATACTTAAAAAGATGGACATTTTGACACAAGTGTGTGTATTTACCCGGTTAAGGCCTATAAAGCGGCAAAAAATAACTCAATACTCTGAAATAGTGTTCATAGGTGCTGCACCTGCCTCTCTTGAGTTTTCTTTCGCTGCTGATTGCGTTTCAATGGCTTAAAATCACTTGTTTTTAAACCGCAATGCTTAAAAACGCGTGCAAACAAAAGTTTTCGTGACCACGTAGAACAGCAACGTCACGTGAGCGAATAACCGTGATGGAGACTATAGGCCAAAATCTCTACCGGTTGACAAATTTCTACCGGTATATCGCCCACCCCTAGTTAAGAGAATGCATTTTGGCATACAAAATGTTTTAAAAACATGAACATAAAAAGAACAAGCAGAAGTAGAAATAATTTGGGATGAGGTTTAGGTCTTTTATTTTTCACTTTATTCATATGGCTCAGTTTCTGATATTAACAAAAACACTGGAGCAACAATTGAAGCTCAAAATGATAAATTAAGTTTATTTAAAAAATAAACACAGTTTCTTCTTAACCACAGGCATAGCAATAATATTAATGAGTGGAAGGCCAGTTAAACCGCAATGCTTAAAAACGCGTGCAAACAAAAGTTTTCGTGACCACGTAGAACAGCAACGTCACGTGAGCGAATAACCGTGATGGAGACTATAGGCCAAAATCTCTACCGGTTGACAAATTTCTACCGGTATATCGCCCACCCCTAGTTAAGAGAATGCATTTTGGCATACAAAATGTTTTAAAAACATGAACATAAAAAGAACAAGCAGAAGTAGAAATAATTTGGGATGAGGTTTAGGTCTTTTATTTTTCACTTTATTCATATGGCTCAGTTTCTGATATTAACAAAAACACTGGAGCAACAATTGAAGCTCAAAATGATAAATTAAGTTTATTTAAAAAATAAACACAGTTTCTTCTTAACCACAGGCATAGCAATAATATTAATGAGTGGAAGGCCAGTTCATCTAAACAACTACAAACACTCAAACAAGGGGAATTTTAGAGCTGCAGCTCTGATAACACTGAGCTACCAGTCCACTGTACAAACTGTTTGGTAAGACTAACCTGATCAGGCTAGACTAAAATACTTAAGAGAGGAAATAAAAAGATCTGCGAAGTTAAGAGCTGCCCAAAACACTGAACTGAATGTACAATATGAGGAACTATCTAAAAAAAACACATCTAAACCATCACAAACACAGTATCAGTATCTGCTGGTGGAGATTGTTCATCTGCAGTGTATTAAAAAAAAAAAAAAGAAGAAGATGTAATTAAATACTGTACTTTGACCTCCAAATAACTGATGAAATATGAGGTTAAGGTTAATTAACATTTCCTCACTTTATTTTTTTTTTTTTAATGCACACTAGACGTCGACCGATTTTCAGGGCCGATGCCGATATCTATTATTACAGATCAAGTAGGCAGATAACCAATATTTTGAACCAATATGTCTGGTGTAAAAATTAAAATTAATGTCAAAATTAAGAATAATAAGGGCTCTGACAAAAACTCTCTTTAAATGCTTTTAAATACTTTTATCGGCAAATCAGTTTTGAAAATGACCCGATACCGATAACCATAAAATTGCTTAGTATCAACGGCGATAATTGGTCGACCCCTAATGCACACTGTAAATCTGAATTATAGCCACCTGATTTATCTAACCGAGAAAAAGGCATTTACCTTGTGCATGAAATGAAATATAATCTTTTTTAATTCATACTTAATTTGACATCTTTATAATTACAAGTTTATTGTATCTGTACCTAAACTAGGCCTACCTGACCTCATTAACTGAATGTTTTGTACAATAGATTTTTGTTTATTATACATTATATATTTAACTGAGATTATTGAAAAAAGCTCGATTTTAACAATTCAAAAACAACACAGACAACCACAAAAAAAATAACTAAATGTTTGAATATGAAGAGGTAAAAGCAGTCAAAGTTTTCAGAATAGTGCAAAGAGTCAGGCATTTACTGAATATTTAGTACGTGATTGGCTGCTCTATTGCTGATTCATTTCTGCACAAATCCTTCTCAATCTCTCAATCCACAGCATCTCAACTGCCATCTAGTCAAATACACTTTCACAGGTCCACACATATACACATCCTTACACAACCCTTGAGAGCATTTCAGGCTTTATCTTATGGCTTCAAACCAAACAACACTGACAACAGACACATTCAATTAAAAATAAAAACATGCAAATACACCTTAGATAAAAAAATAAGAAATAAAAACTCATGTGACATACCTAATAATTACTGATAAAATAATACCAGGGTTGCATTACAGGTGGAAATGGGTGGAAGCAGGATCAGTTGTTCTCTTTGGTGGTTATGGTAACAAGTTGCTTTGCAGCCTTGGCGATGTCATAAGCGCACTGGATGACCTGCTGGGTGACCAACTGCACATCGGCTGCAGAGCTGCTCTCCAGAGGAGGCGCTTTCTTACACTCACTCTGCAGCCGGTTTGCGCTGGACGTTAACGATCGCAAAGAGCTCCTCACCGTCTCAGAGCGTGGTCTCTGGGAAAGGAGAAAATACAGAAACTAAATATATACAAAATACTTTAAAGACTATTTTATAGTTCAGCATAATTATACTTGGGTAACTACTACACGAAGGTATTTGGACACATAAATGTATAAAAAAAATTGAGTGATAAAATATAAAATTATAAAAAATGTTAAATCAGCTTATTTAAATAAGAATATATATAAATAATTTACAAATAATATTTTATCAAAAGTATGATTGTTATAGTGGTTCATAACTTGGCTTACTAGTCCATATGGCGCCATGAAAGTATTTGGACACTTAAAGGGATAGTTCACCCAAAACTGAAAATTCTGAAAATTAATTACTCACCCTCATGTCGTTCCAAACCCGTAAGACCTTCGTTCATCTTTGGAACACAAATTAAGATATTTTTTGATGGAATCCGAGAGCTTTCTGACCCTCCATAGACAGCAAGGTAACTACCACGTTCAAGGCCCAGAAAGGTAGTAAGGACATCACTAAAATAGCCTTTAAAATACACGAGAGTATCACGGCGTACGCGTGTGCATTCCTCTCTTGGCAAACAATCCGTAGCGCATCCGGGTTCTACGTCAGAATGCCGGATCCTGCGTCAGCAGCACCACGCGTATGCATCGTGGGACTCGTGAATGTGCGTCGAAGTCTAACACAGAAGAGAAGAAATTGACGAATAAAGTCGTTTATTTTTGTTTTCTTGGTGCACAAAAAGTATTCTCGTAGCTTCATAACATTACGGTTGAACCACTGATGTCACATGGACTGTTTTAACGATGTCCTTACTACCTTTTTGGGTCTTGAATGTGGTAGTTGCGTTGCTGTCTATGCAGTGTCAGAAAGCTCTCGGATTTCATCAAAAATATCTTAACTTGTGTTCCGAAGATGAACGAAGGTCTTACGGGTTTGGAACGACATGAGGCTGAGTAATTAATGACAGAATTTTCATTTTTGTGTTAACTATCCCTTTAAAAAACAGCTCAGATTTCAGTACTTCAATAGGTTGGTATATTAACATTATATCAGTTAATGAAATTACGGTATTTAACTGTAAATTTAAGTTAAAACTGTAAAACCTAAAACGTTGCTACCGTATTTTTTACGGTAAAATTCCGGCAACCACAGCTGCCATTTTTTACCGTAAATTTTACGGAATTTTTTTTACAGTGCAGAATTTTCAATTCTGTGCTTAAACTATTCCTTTAAGCCAGACTTAAACATACAAAAATATTTTAGTGAAACATAAAATTAAAATAAACATTATTTAAATAAATAATTAAGTTATTATTATTATTCAGATTTTTGGATTGCATTTATGAAGTGTGGAGAGAAAGTGCACACCTTGGGGAACAGGGCAGCCATTTCATTCACAGCCACATGTATTCTTTCTGCGCAGGGTATAAAGCTATTGAAGGAGAAAATGATAGATACTGTATTAAAAAAGACATCAGAATTTGAAGAGTGAAAAGTGAAGATAAACAGAGCAATCAGAGGGTAAAGCTTTAAAGGCCTGTTCACACCAATTAGTTTTTTTCACTCAATTTTTGAGCCGATGAATGATAAACCCACTGACGGCCAATCAGAAATGCTTTAAGAAGCTTGAGCATTTAAAGTAGCAGATAAAAAAACTACAGCACACACTAATAAAGTTCTAATATAGATTCTAATATAGTTATCGCTATAGTTATTGTTCTTGGTGTGAATGGGCCTTAAAGCTGGACATTTACACTATCATGGAAAAAAAATTAATTTTTCCATAATATTGTACTGTATACAGATAAAAAAAAATACCTTTTGTCGAATAGTAGTGATTTTTATTCCACTCAGACATATCACAGTTCGCCGAAAAATTACAGATATATTAAGAAAATGTGTGGAATATAACATTTATTTACAAGTGTTGCAGTAAATGCTGTAAGTGTTATAATTTCTGTGCAAAAATCCACACACACAAAAAAAAACATGCAGATCTGTTTGAAACGTTAGTTGTGCAGCAGACATGATGCATCCCCAGTGCTAATACATTTTTAAGAGGGTAAAACATCTTGTAAAATAATTTCAACAAATTGAGAAATACCTTTAAAATAACTCGGCTTATTTTGCAATGAAATACAAACCAGCGCAAAACAGAAAGGCCAAAAGTTAGATGGATGTCAGTACAAAGCCTTTTCCTAAAAGAGAAACCAAGTGTTCCTGCAAATAAAGGTGAGGTTTAGAAGACAATGCAAACTGACACGAGCCTTCAGCATAGTAGTAATCATGCCTATTCCATTCATGTTCAGATTAGTGGGTTATGAGGTTATGAAGAGAGAGGTAGAGGTAGACACTGTGCCTGTGAGGCAGGGACAGAGGCCGGAGTACCAGGAGGCAGGGTTGTTGGGGTTGGCTGGGTGGGGAGCTCTTAGGCCGAGGGACTGCATGGGAGACGGGGGCTTGTCTGCCCAAGGCACCAGTGTGCTGAAACAACCCAGACTGTGTCTAAGTCTGCGGACACTCTCCCTCTGCTCACATGGTGCACTGGTGGGGAAACAGACAGATCGGGACCCAAACAGAGCGTGGCCCCCCGACAGGACAGACCCCAAATGATGAACACAGACAATTGAGAGCAGACAGAAAATGGAGAAGCTATGAATGGAGGAACTGATTCAACGGTTGGGAAAGAAGTGATTTGCATAAACAGGCACTTTCCATGAACAGGGTAAAAAACGCCTCACTTGTATCCGCAGATATATACCGTTCAAACGTTTGGGGTCAGTAAGACTTTTAAAAAAATAATTAACTTTATTTAGCAAGGACAGTGAATTTATAGTGAATGCATGTTGAATGTTAAATTTACATTTAGTCATTTAGCAGACGCTTTTATCCAAAGCGACATTCAAACCAACAAAAGAGCAACAATACATAAGTCCCAGTTAACATAGCAAGTTTTTTTTTTAAATAATAACTAAAAAGAAAACATGTAGATAGAATAGAAAACGAATAGAGAACGCTAGTGTTAGAGGGTCAATTTTTTTTAATTAATAAAAAGAAAAGTCAAAAGAATAGAGAGTGCTAGTATAAGAGCGTCATTTTTTTGATTATAAATAAAAATAAATCAAATAGATAGAATATAAAAAGAATAGAGAATGGTAGTGTTAGATTGTCATTTTTAATAAATTGAAAACAAGAATAAAAATATATAAAATATTTACACATATATATATATATATATATATATATATATTTATATTCTTATATTTTATAACCAGATGACAGGAATGGGTTCCATCATAAGCATGCATAGAATAGTCTAAAAATATCAAAGACAACATACACCATGACCTGAAGGATATGTGTGTTCATTCAAAGAAAGGTTTTCCTATGAATTAATTAGTAGAAAAGTCAATTTCTACTGTGCATTGTGCCTCTTGCTATGGAACATGCAGTGATTTTCCCTACTTACATTCCTGTGGGTCATAAAACCAGTGATATCAGCATTAGTTGCCATGGGGACCAGGGGGGCCTGGTGTCGTTGCAGACATCCTGGCACCCAGTTTATTGGGTGAGGGGACTGTGACGATTTGTTAATCTAATGAATAACTGATTTGTTAAATCAAATGAAAAATTGTGTTTTTGATTGGTCCAGACGCTACACCTTCATGTCATTCCAAACCTTGTATGACTATTTCTTTTACAGAACATCATAGAAGATATTTTAAAAAATGTTAATGACCAAACAGTTTCGGTTCATTGTAACTTTTGTCCCATTGACTTACAACTGTTTGGTGGACTATCCCTTAATTTGTAACCTACTCATGAAATGTGCCAACAATTAACATGTGAAATTGTTAAATACATTTGAACAAAGTTAACAAAAGGAAGAAGGGAATTAAATGACACCAGATTTTTTGCTGCCATATATGATGATGGAAGAAATAGGAGATGGGAGATGCTGACATTGACGTCCTCTCACCTCTCATGCTTGTTCTCCTGCGCAGCCCTCAGCAGTTCCTGGATGTTCTTGGTGATCTGCTCGGTTTTACGGATGACATCTTCAGTGCTGGGCAGACTGGGGTCAGGCTCACTCTCGTGATCATCCAGCTCAGGTATAGAGCCGCTCTCTCCCATCCAGCCGCTGCTGCGCAGACGACATCTTCGGCCAAAGCTGCCAGGAGGGAGGACGTAATAATGAGCATCATTAGTGTGTTTCCTCACTTTACTTGGCTAAGAGCAGATGACTGGCAGCTCTTATCTTCAGAGGGGAAAAAAGGCTGGTTTTGTTTGCCAGCAGGATTTGAGACACGAGTTATTTCAGGTCATAAAAAGGAAACTGGACACATACCCAGAGTCATCCATATCAGATCCGTTAACCGTGTTATCATAGTCACCATCAGACACACTGCTCTGCTTGTCAAATTTGGAGGCCTGAAGAGACAGGAAAGGATACAGTAAAAGAACAGGTGGCACGCAATGAAATCGGCGATGATCAATATGTCTGGTAGTTCATATGAAATAAAACGAATTATTAAATTCAAAAATCTGCATTATTGGAATGGTCAGTCAAGTATAACAAGCTCTTAGCATTAGATATTTCAGGCAATATACTTTGAAAAGCACAAGGTGTGAAAACCTGAGGTGAGCAAACAAATTAGTTTTAGTCAAGTCTTTAAATGTGCTTAAGTTTTGTACATGCACTTCTAGCCTATATCTACCACATTTAACTGAGCGCTAAAGATGCCAATAACAATTTGAGCCTCATTCTTTACACTTTATTATTTTTCTCCATTTGCCTCTGTTTGAAAAGATCAATATGGCTGGACACTGTTATACATTGTGCTTTGGATATCTAACATGGAGCTAACAATGCCACGGTCACAGTTTGACTACCAGTAAACACACACACACTTACAAAACAAAAGTATATACACCACTGTTCAAGAGTTTAGGGATTGTACGATTTTTCTTTTTAAGAAATACCGCAAGGAAGTATTAATTGATCAAAAGTCACATTAAAGACTTTCACATTGTTACAAAAACTATATATTTCAAATAAATGCTGTTCATTTGAACTTTCTATTCATCAAAATCATAAAATTAAACTATCAGTTTCCATAATAATAAGCAGCATAAATATTTTCAGAACTGTTTCTTGGGCATCAAATCAACATACACTGTAAAAAAAAAAA